>NW_024060401.1:0-24902 GCF_016432855.1 Salvelinus namaycush | reverse complement strand
GTTTCTGATAGGCTGAAAGACCAGTGGTTCTAGTGTTAAGGACTGGTAGATGTGTTCTGATAGGCTGAAAGACCAGGTGGTTCTAGTGTTAAGGACTGGTAGATGGTGTTTGATAGGCTGAAAGACCAGGTGGTTCTAGTGTTAAGGACTGGTAGATGGGTGTTCTGATAGGCTGAAAGACCAGGTGGTTCTAGTGTTAAGGACTGGTAGATGGGTGTTCTGAAAGACCAGGTGGTTCTAGTGTTAAGGACTGGTAGATGGGTGTTCTGAAAGACCAGGTGGTTCTAGTGTTAAGGACTGGTAGATGGGTGTTCTGATAGGCTGAAAGACCAGGTGGTTCTAGTGTTAAGGACTGGTAGATGGGTGTTCTGATAGGCTGAAAGACCAGGTGGTTCTAGTGTTAAGGACTGGAGATGTGTGTTCTGATAGGCTGAAAGACCAGGTGTTTGTGTTAGGACTGGTAGATGGGTGTTCTGATAGACCAGGTGGTTCTAGTGTTAAGGACTGGTAGATGGTGTTCTGATAGGCTGAAAGACCAGGTGGTTCTAGTGTTAAGGACTGGTAGATGGGTGTTCTGATAGACCAGGTGGTTCTAGTGTTAAGGACTGGTAGATGGGTGTTCTGATAGGCTGAAAGGCCAGGTGGTTCTAGTGTTAAGGACTGGTAGATGTGTGTTCTGATAGGCTGAAAGACCAGGTGGTTCTAGTGTTAAGGGCTGGTAGATAGGTGTTCTGATAGGCTGAAAGACCAGGTGGTTCTAGTGTTAAGGACTGGTAGATGGGTGTTCTGATAGGCTGAAAGACCAGGTGGTTCTAGTGTTAAGGACTGGTAGATGGGTGTTCTGATAGACCAGGTGGTTCTAGTGTTAAGGACTGGTAGATGGGTGTTCTGATAGGCTGAAAGACCAGGTGGTTCTAATGTTAAGGACTGGTAGATGGTGTTCTGATAGGCTGACAGACCAGGTGGTTCTAGTGTTAATGACTGGTAGATGGGTGTTCTGATAGGCTGAAAGACCAGGTGGTTCTAGTGTTAAGGACTGGTAGATGGGTGTTCTGATAGGCCGAAAGACCAGGTGGTTCTAGTGTTAAGGACTGGTAGGTGGATGTTGCTCATGCATTCTCTCATGCTGACCTGCTCCAGTACTTTGTTCTTGACTAAAGCCTCCAAGTCAGCATTGACTGTTGGTCTGAATGCATAAGGTACAGGTCCTGCTTTCAGAACCGTTGGTTTGCTGTCTGTCTTAATGCCAAGCTTCCCTGTAATGTCGTTCATACAACCCTGATGTCCATTAAATCCGTCTGTTTCTTTAAGATGGCAGGGAGGTCTGTGTCTCCATGTGTCATTGTATTCCCTGATGGCCAGTCCAGTGTGATTTCCTCCAACTATGAACATCCCAGTAGTGATGCATAGTCTCCTTTCACAACATAGAGCGGCAGCTTTTCAGTTTGTCTGTTTACCTGAACTGTGACATCAGTGATGCCTCTCACAGCGACAGATTCACCTGTGTAAGTCTTTAACACGAGGGGCACTGGCTGAAGTGGAAGGTGTTTCAGTGTGACTTCCTGGTCTGATGAGTAACTCACCTCAGTGTTCTCTTATTCAACAGTGTGAACATGTCTATTTGTCTTTCGTGGGAACGTCTGTTTCTTGTTTCCTGTTTTGCATTTTCTGTTCTCTTTTTGTTTCTAGAGGTTTTGTCAAATGTGCATTTTCTTACCACAGGCTGGACAATTCATGTCCTTACACCAGCATGTAGAAGCCTGATGTCCCTTTATACCACAGGCTGGACAATCCATGTCCTTACACCAGCATGTAGAAGTCTGATGTCCCTTTATACCACAGGCTGGACAATCCATGTCCTTACACCAGCATGTAGAAGCCTGATGTCCCTTTATACCACAGGCTGGACAATCCATGTCCTTACACCAGCATGTAGAAGTCTGATGTCCCTTTATACCACAGGCTGGACAATCCATGTCCTTACACCAGCATGTAGAAGCCTGATGTCCCTTTATACCACAGGCTGGACAATCCATGTCCTTACACCAGCATGTAGAAGTCTGATGTCCCTTTATACCACAGGCTGGACAGTCTATGTCCTTACACCAGCATGTAGAAGTCTGATGTCCCTTTATACCACAGGCTGGACAGTCTATGTCCTTACACCAGCATGTAGAAGCCTGATGTCCCTTTATACCACAGGCTGGACAGTCTATGTCCTTACACCAGCATGTAGAAGTCTGATGTCCCTTTATACCACAGGCTGGATAGTCTATGTCCTTACACCAGCATGTAGAAGTCTGATGTCCCTTTATACCACAGGCTGGACAATCCAATACTGTTAAAATATATATCAGAACAAATAGCAGCAGGAATGGTTATACAGCTAGAGACACAATACTGTTAAAATATATATCAGAACAAATAGCAGCAGGGATGGTTATACAGATAGAGACACAATACTGTTAAAATATATATCAGAACAAATAGCAGCAGGAATGGTTATACAGACAGAGAGATAGAACAACACTGGACACCATTAGGGATTGGGGCAGGAATGTCAGTGTTATGGTGTAGGAACAACACTGGACACCATTAGGGATTGGGGCAGGAATGTCAGTGTTATGTTGTAGGAACAACACTGGACACCATTAGGGATTGGGGCAGGAATGTCAGTGTTGTTATGTTGTAGGAACAACACTGGAATGGGGCAGGAATGTTACTGTTATGTTGTAGGAACAACACTGGACACCATTAGGGATTGGGGCAGGAATGTTACTGTTATGTTGTAGGAACAACACTGGACACCATTAGGGATTGGGGCAGGAATGTCAGTATTATGTTGTAGGAACAACACTGGACACCATTAGGGATTGGGGCAGGAATGTCAGTGTTATGTTGTAGGAACAACACTGGACACCATTAGGGATTGGGGCAGGAATGTCAGTGTTGTTATGTTGTAGGAACAACACTGGAATGGGGCAGGAATGTTACTGTTATGTTGTAGGAACAACACTGGACACCATTAGGGATTGGGGCAGGAATGTCAGTGTTATGTTGTAGGAACAACACTGGACACCATTAGGGATTGGGGCAGGAATGTCAGTATTATGTTGTAGGAACAACACTGGACACCATTAGGGATTGGGGCAGGAATGTCAGTGTTATGTTGTAGGAACAACACTGGACACCATTAGGGATTGGGGCAGGAATGTCAGTGTTGTTATGTTGTAGGAACAACACTGGAATGGGGCAGGAATGTTACTGTTATGTTGTAGGAACAACACTGGACACCATTAGGGATTGGGGCAGGAATGTCAGTATTATGTTGTAGGAACAACACTGGACACCATTAGGGATTGGGGCAGGAATGTCAGTGTGATGTTGTAGGAACAACACTGGACACCATTAGGGATTGGGGCAGGAATGTCAGTGTTGTGATGTTGTAGGAACAACACTGGACACCATTAGGGATTGGGGCAGGAATGTCAGTGTTGTGATGTTGTAGGAACAACACTGGAATGGGGCAGGAATGTTACTGTTATGTTGTAGGAACAACACTGGACACCATTAGGGATTGGGGCAGGAATGTCAGTGTTGTGATGTTGTAGGAACAACACTGGAATGGGGCAGGAATGTTACTGTTATGTTGTAGGAACAACACTGGACACCATTAGGGATTGGGGCAGGAATGTCAGTGTTGTGATGTTGTAGGAACAACACTGGACACCATTAGGGATTGGGGCAGGAATGTCAGTGTTGTGATGTTGTAGGAACAACACTGGAATGGGGCAGGAATGTTACTGTTATGTTGTAGGAACAACACTGGACACCATTAGGGATTGGGGCAGGAATGTCAGTGTTGTGATGTTGTAGGAACAACACTGGACACCATTAGGGATTGGGGCAGGAATGTCAGTGTTGTGATGTTGTAGGAACAACACTGGAATGGGGCAGGAATGTTACTGTTATGTTGTAGGAACAACACTGGACACCATTAGGGATTGGGGCAGGAATGTCAGTGTTGTGATGTTGTAGGAACAACACTGGACACCATTAGGGATTGGGGCAGGAATGTCAGTGTTGTGATGTTGTAGGAACAACACTGGAATGGGGCAGGAATGTTACTGTTATGTTGTAGGAACAACACTGGACACCATTAGGGATTGGGGCAGGAATGTCAGTGTTGTGATGTTGTAGGAACAACACTGGACACCATTAGGGATTGGGGCAGGAATGTCAGTGTTATGTTTTAGGAACAACACTGGACACCATTAGGGATTGGGGCAGGAATGTCAGTATTGTTATGTTGTAGGGACAACACTGGACACCATTAGGGATTGGGGCAGGAATGTCAGTGTTATGTTGTAGGAACAACACTGGACACCATTAGGGATTGGGGCAGGAATGTCAGTGTTGTTATGTTGTAGGAACAACACTGGACACCATTAGGGATTGGGGCAGGAATGTCAGTGTTATGTTTTAGGAACAACACTGGAAACCATTAGGGATTGGGGCAGGAATGTCAGTGTTATGTTGTAGGAACAACACTGGACACCATTAGGGATTGGGGCAGGAATGTAAGTGTTATGTTGTAGGAACAACACTGGACACCATTAGGGATTGGGGCAGGAATGTCAGTGTTATGTTGTAGGAACAACACTGGACACCATTAGGGATTGGGGCAGGAATGTCAGTGTAGTATTTAGAACCTTTCTGATGAAAGAAAACTGAAGACGATGGAGAGGAAGAACAGCATCCTCCATCGATGGTCCCCCACCAGCAGTCTCTTCCAGACTGTACTCCACAGACTGCAGAGTAACAGATTGATGGTCCCCCACCAGCAGTCTCTTCCAGACTACACTCCACAGACTGCAGAGTAACAGATTGATGGTCCCCCACCAGCAGTCTCTTCCAGACTACACTCCACAGACTGCAGAGTAACAGATTGATGGTCCCCCACCAGCAGTCTCTTCCAGACTGCACTCCATAGACTGCAGAGGAACAGATTGATGGTCCCCCACCAGCAGTCTCTTCCAGACTGCGCTCCACAGACTGCAGAGTAACAGATTGATGGTCCCCCACCAGCAGTCTCTTCCAGACTGCACTCCACAGACTGCAGAGTAACAGATTGATGGTCCCCCACCAGCAGTCTCTTCCAGACTGCACTCCACAGACTGCAGAGTAACAGATTGATGGTCCCCCACCAGCAGTCTCTTCCAGACTGCACTCCACAGACTGCAGAGGAACAGATTGATGGTCCCCCACCAGCAGTCTCTTCCAGACTGCACTCCACAGACTGCAGAGTAACAGATTGATGGTCCCCCACCAGCAGTTCTCTTCCAGACTGCACTCCACAGACTGCAGAGTAACAGATTGATGGTCTCCCACCAGCAGTCTCTTCCAGACTGTACTCCACAGACTGCAGAGTAACATATTGATGGTCTCCCATTCCAGCAGTCTCTTCCAGACTGTACTCCACAGACTGCAGAGTAACATATTGATGGTCCCCATCCAGCAGTCTCTTCCAGACTGCACTCCACAGGACTGCAGAGTAACAGATTGATGGTCCCCCACCAGCAGTCTCTTCCAGACTGTACTCCACAGACATGCAGAGGAACAGATTGATGGTCCCCCACCAGCAGTCTCTTCCAGACTGCACTCCACAGACTGCAGAGGAACAGATTGATGGTCCTCCACCAGCAGTCTCTTCCAGACTGCACTCCACAGACTGCAGAGGAACAGATTGATGGTCCCCCACCAGCAGTCTCTTCCAGACTGCACTCCACAGACTGCAGAGGAACAGATTGATGGTCCCCCACCAGCAGTCTCTTCCAGACTGCACTCCACAGACGGCAGAGTAACATATTGATGGTCTCCCACCAGCAGTCTCTTCCAGACTGCACTCCACAGACTGCAGAGGAACAGATTGATGGTCCCCCACCAGCAGTCTCTTCCAGACTGCACTCCACAGACTGCAGAGTAACATATTGATGGTCTCCCACCAGCAGTCTCTTCCAGACTGCACTCCACAGACTGCAGAGGAACAGATTGATGGTCCCCCACCAGCAGTCTCTTCCAGACTGCACTCCACAGACTGCAGAGTAACAGATTGATGGTCCCCCACCAGCAGTCTCTTCCAGACTGCACTCCACAGACTGCAGAGTAACAGATTGATGGTCCCCCACCAGCAGTCTCTTCCAGACTGCAGAGTAACAGATTGATGGTCCCCCACCAGCAGTCTCTTCCAGACTGCAGAGTAACAGATTGATGGTCCCCCACCAGCAGTCTCTTCCAGACTGCAGAGTAACAGATTGATGGTCCCCCACCAGCAGTCTCTTCCAGACTGCACTCCACAGACTGCAGAGTAACAGATTGATGGTCCCCCACCAGCAGTCTCTTCCAGACTGCAGAGTAACAGATTGATGGTCCCCCACCAGCAGTCTCTTCCAGACTGTACTCCACAGACTGCAGAGTAACAGATTGATGGCCCCCCACCAGCAGTCTCTTCCAGACTGCACTCCACAGACTGCAGAGTAACAGATTGATGGTCCCCCACCAGCAGTCTCTTCCAGACTGCACTCCACAGACTGCAGAGGAACAGATTGATGGTCCCCCACCAGCAGTCTCTTCCAGACTGTACTCCACAGACTGCAGAGGAACAGATTGATGGTCCCCCACCAGCAGTCTCTTCCAGACTGCACTCCACAGACTGCAGAGGAACAGATTGATGGTCCCCCACCAGCAGTCTCTTCCAGACTGCACTCCACAGACTGCAGAGGAACAGATTGATGGTCCTCCACCAGCAGTCTCTTCCAGACTGTACTCCACAGACTGCAGAGGAACAGATTGATGGTCCCCCACCAGCAGTCTCTTCCAGACTGCACTCCACAGACTGCAGAGTAACAGATTGATGGTCCCCCACCAGCAGTCTCTTCCAGACTGCACTCCACAGACTGCAGAGTAACAGATTGATGGTCCCCCACCAGCAGTCTCTTCCAGACTGCACTCCACAGACTGCAGAGGAACAGATTGATGGTCCCCCACCAGCAGTCTCTTCCAGACTGCACTCCACAGACGGCAGAGTAACATATTGATGGTCTCCCACCAGCAGTCTCTTCCAGACTGCACTCCACAGACTGCAGAGGAACAGATTGATGGTCCCCCACCAGCAGTCTCTTCCAGACTGCACTCCACAGACTGCAGAGTAACAGATTGATGGTCCCCCACCAGCAGTCTCTTCCAGACTGCACTCCACAGACTGCAGAGTAACAGATTGATGGTCCCCCACCAGCAGTCTCTTCCAGACTGCACTCCACAGACTGCAGAGTAACAGATTGATGGTCCCCCACCAGCAGTCTCTTCCAGACTGCAGAGTAACAGATTGATGGTCCCCCACCAGCAGTCTCTTCCAGACTGCAGAGTAACAGATTGATGGTCCCCCACCAGCAGTCTCTTCCAGACTGCAGAGTAACAGATTGATGGTCCCCCACCAGCAGTCTCTTCCAGACTGCACTCCACAGACTGCAGAGTAACAGATTGATGGTCCCCCACCAGCAGTCTCTTCCAGACTGCAGAGTAACAGATTGATGGTCCCCCACCAGCAGTCTCTTCCAGACTGTACTCCACAGACTGCAGAGTAACAGATTGATGGTCCCCCACCAGCAGTCTCTTCCAGACTGCACTCCACAGACTGCAGAGTAACAGATTGATGGTCCCCCACCAGCAGTCTCTTCCAGACTGTACTCCACAGACTGCAGAGGAACAGATTGATGGTCCCCCACCAGCAGTCTCTTCCAGACTGCACTCCACAGACTGCAGAGGAACAGATTGATGGTCCCCCACCAGCAGTCTCTTCCAGACTGCACTCCACAGACTGCAGAGGAACAGATTGATGGTCCCCCACCAGCAGTCTCTTCCAGACTGCACTCCACAGACTGCAGAGTAACAGATTGATGGTCCCCCACCAGCAGTCTCTTCCAGACTGCACTCCACAGACTGCAGAGGAACAGATTGATGGTCCCCCACCAGCAGTCTCTTCCAGACTGCACTCCACAGACTGCAGAGTAACAGATTGATGGTCCCCCACCGGCAGTCTCTTCCAGACTGTACTCCACAGACTGCAGAGTAACAGATTGATGGTCCCCCACCAGCAGTCTCTTCCAGACTGCACTCCACAGACTGCAGAGTAACAGATTGATGGTCCCCCACCAGCAGTCTCTTCCAGACTTTACTCCACAGACTGCAGAGGAACAGATTGAGAACCAATCTGGAGGGAACCTTCAGTCTGCTGTTAGAACGGAGGATCCTCTGTGGTCTGATGACTGAATATGCAGGTTATTCAACAATAGGAGCAAGTCAACTCATATCAGTTCTATGATAATTCTGTGTGGACAAACACAATAATAATGTGTATTTGTATTTGTTTCTGAACTTGGTTTCTGTTGCTAATGATCTGTTGTTGGTAATCAGAGTAATTGCATCGCAGCTTCTGTCATTTTTTTATGATTTTTTGTTTAGATTAGATTTCCTTTAACATTTTTTCTGTCTGTATTATCTGTTATCAATAGATGGTCAAGGTATTGATTATCTGTTATCAATAGATGGTAAAGGTATTGATTATCTGTTATCAATAGATGGTCAAGGTATTGATTATCCGTTATCAATAGATGGTCAAGGTATTGATTATCTGTTATCAATAGATGGTCAAGGTATTGTCATCCTCCTGTCCTAAAGGCCACAGTCGTAGAAGCATTACATTTTATAGACAGACTAGAACCTGAGGAGACAAGTGTCACATCCTGATCTGTTTCACCTGTCTTGGTGATTGTCTCCACCCCCCTCCAGATGTCACCCATTATCCCCATTGTATTTATACCGGTGTTCTCTGTTTGTCTGTTGCCAGTTCGTTTTGTTTCGTCAAGCCTACCAGCGGTTTTCCCTGTGCTCCTGTCATTCTCTAGTTCATGTTTTCTAGTTTTCCCGGTTTTGACCATTCTGCCTGCCCTAAGCCTGCCTGCCGTTCTGTACCTTTCGGACTCTGCTCTGGATTACTGACCTCTGCCTGCGCTGACCCTGCCTGCCGTTCTGTACCTTTCAGACTCTGCTCTGGATTACTGACCTCTGCCTGCCCTTGACCTGTCGTTTGCCTGCCCCCCTGTTTTTGTAATAAAGGTTTGTTACTTGGAAACTGTCTGCATCTGGGTCTTCTCCTGAGCCTTGACAACAATGGGTTCATCAACTAAGGATTGTATCTTTAAGGGTTCAGTATGTAGCCTACAGAGAAACACATTTAGAGAACAAGCCTTGTAGACTCGTCATTTCAGATACCTTTACTTTGCAGGAGAGGGGATTCCACTGACGTCGGAATCACTATTTCAATTTGTCTACAGATTCAATAGTATTTTCATTTCAAAATGCAGTATTCTCATCCATTTTGATGATTCTTTCTTATTAAGAGACATTCACTTAGAGGATATAAGTTGTTCAGACCAATGTGCTGCTCTAACATTTTAACACTGAGCCATGTGACTATACAGTAGCCTACATCTATAGTCTACTGTAAAATCATAAGCTGCTTTAGGCTAAACACTATAGTTTTCTGTGTTTCAATAGGACAAATGGAAAGAGTTCCTACTGTATTCTAAATGGTGGTGTAGTGTATCTACAATGTGACCCCACCTACATAATGCACAAGTTACATGTTAACTTCATTCCTGAGTAGAGAATGCAGGAGACTATTAAAGCAGGTAGAGGACCATTTTGTGGTGCTGAAACACAAAGCGGCAACCGCAGCGCAATCAATAGGAGGTGAACAGCGCCTGGTGCTGAAAATATAGCTAACTTATGTTATGTAAGTGTTGCACAGCAACAGATGGAGAAAACTACACCAATCGAGTAATTCATTTCAACAATAATCTTCATTTTAATTTGACTTTTCAAACAACAAGAGGGCTTAATTGGAGTCTATTTCTTCAGAGCGAAGGCCCATATAAAATAACTGTCTGAGCTAGGCTATGCGGGGGTGAAGGCCCAGATAAATAACTTAACTGGCTGAGCTAGGCTATGTGGGGGCGAAGGCCCATATAAATAACTTAACTGGCTGAGCTAGGCTATGTGGGGGCGAAGGCCCAGATAAATAACTTAACTGGCTGAGCTAGGCTATGTGGGGGCGAAGGCCCATATAAATAACTTAACTGTCTGAGCTAGGCTGTGGGGGCGAAGGCCCATATAAATAACTTAACTGGCTGAGCTAGGCTGTGGGGGGCGAAGGCCCATATAAATAACTTAACTGGCTGAGCTAGGCTATGTGGGGGCGAAGGCCCATATAAATAACTTAACTGGCTGAGCTAGACTATGTGGCTGAACAGCATCTTCCACAAGAAAGCAAAATGGCCGAATTGAAGAGAGATTTTTTTTTTCTAGGCCTATTTACAATTGGCCAGAAACGTAGCGTCCTACATAAAACAATAATATGAGCTAGGCTATGTGGGGGTAAAGGCATGTACAGTACATAGCATCCTACATTAAACTATAATATGAGCTAGGCTATGTGGGGGTGAAGGCATGTACAGTACATAGCATCCTACATAAAACTATAATGGAAAGAAAAAAAGGAGATGTCTGTATCTGAATGTCTGTATCGGGATAACCTGATCCTGATAACCTGATCCTGATAACCTGATCCTGATATCCTGATATCCTGATAACCTGATCCTGATATCCTGATATCCTGATCCTGATATCCTGATCCTGATATCCTGATCCTGATAGCCTGGTCCTGATAACCTGGTCCTGATAACCTGGTCCTGATAGCCTGGTCCTGATAACCTGGTCCTGATAGCCTGATCCTGATAGCCTGATCCTGATAGCCTGATCCTGATAGCCTGATCCTGATTACCTGATCCTGATTGCCTGATCCTTTAACGACAGAACAATTGCGGCCTTATCCAGCGAGGGTACCGTTTTCTTAGCAAGGGAGGAGAATTATCCACCAGGGCGGACTGTGAGAATATCACATTAAAATGAAATTATATCCTTGGGCTGCTGTAGTCTTCAGATCTGGAGGAGAAGTTGTCTGGTCCCTCTGCCTGTCGTTTCTTCCAGAGGACAAGTCCAAATCCAACAACTCAAGCTTCCTAGTAAAGGCCTCAAGTCCACAACTGTATTCCCTCTTCCTTGTAACTGCAGATTTAACCTGTTTAAGTTACAGAATGTCGCCAAAAAAGCAACATCTGAGAGGAAATCCTACATTTCCAGAATACGAAGGTGGTCAACTGCTGCCCTCATTTAGCTTTTTCTGACAAAACCCACAACCTGGTCATGCAGCTGACAGAATGGCTCTGGAGCTTTTCCTTTACTCAGCCAGAGCACGTGTTATGCTGATGAATGAGGACCCAAAAGCGACGTAATAGTAACAGAGTCTTTATTCCAGTAATAAACAAATAATGATTCTCCTGGATATTATCAATGGTCAAATCCTCTCGTCAATAGAGAGGAACGACTGGAGACGCGACCACAGACTGCAGGTCGCTTCAGGAAGGCACTGGCCGTAGCTGACATAGACACCTGCTCACACGCAGCATCTGAAGAAGGCAAAGAACACGACAGGGCGGAACAAGGACACAGGAACAGCAAACATCAAACAAGAATCCGACCAGGCAGAAGCGGAAAACAGAGGGAGAAATAGGGACTCTAATCAGAGGGCAAAATAGGGGACAGGTGTGAAAGAGTAAATGAGGTCGTTAGGAGAATGAGAAACAGCTGGGAGCAGGAACGGAACGATAGAGAGAGAGAGCGGGAGAGGGAGAGAGGGAGGAGGAGAGAGAGAGAGAGAAAGAGGGAAAGAACCTAATAAGACCAGCAGAGGGAAGCACAGGGACAAGACATGAAGATCAAAGACAAAACATGACAGTACCCCCCCACTCACCGAGCGCCTCCTGGCGCACTCGAGGAGGAACCCTGGCGGCAACGAAGGAAATCATCAATCAACGAACGGTCCAGCACGTCCCGAGATGGAACCCAACTCCTCTCCTCAGGACCGTAACCCTCCCAATCCACTAAGTACTGGTGACCACGTCCCCGAGAACGCATGTCCATGATCTTTCGTACCTTGTAAATAGGAGCGCCCTCGACAAGGACGGGGGGGGGGGAGGGAAGACGAACGGGGGCGCGAAGAAAAGGCTTGACACAAGAGACATGGAAGACAGGGTGGACGCGACGAAGATGTCGCGGAAGAAGCAGTCGCACAGCGACAGGATTGACGACCTGAGAGACACGGAACGGACCAATGAACCGCGGAGTCAACTTGCGAGAAGCTGTCGTAAGGGGAAGGTTACGAGTGGAAAGCCACACTCTGACCGCGACAATACCTAGGACTCCTAATCCTACGTCTATTGGCGGCTCTCACAGTCTGCGCCCTGTAACGGCAAAGTGCAGACCTGACCCTCCTCCAGGTGCGCTCACAACGTTGGACAAAAGCCTGAGCGGAGGGAACGCTGGACTCGGCGAGCTGGGACGAGAACAGAGGAGGCTGGTACCCAAGACTACTCTGAAACGGAGATAGCCCGGTAGCAGACGAAGGAAGCGAGTTGTGAGCGTACTCAGCCCAGGGGAGCTGTTCTGCCCAAGACGCAGGGTTTCGAAACGAAAGGCTGCGTAATATGCGACCAATCGACTGATTGGCCCTTTCTGCTTGACCGTTAGACTGGGGATGAAACCCGGAAGAGAGACTGACAGAAGCACCAATCAAACGACAGAACTCCCTCCAAAACTGTGACGTGAATTGCGGACCTCTGTCTGAAACGGCGTCTAACGGGAGGCCATGAATTCTGAACACATTCTCAATGATGATTTGTGCCGTCTCCTTAGCGGAAGGAAGCTTAGCGAGGGGAATGAAATGTGCCGCCTTAGAGAACCTATCGATAACCGTAAGAATCACAGTCTTCCCCGCAGACGAAGGCAGACCGGTAATAAAGTCTAAGGCGATGTGAGACCATGGTCGAGAAGGAATGGGAAGCGGTCTGAGACGACCGGCAGGAGGAGAGTTACCTGACTTAGTCTGCGCGCAGTCCGAACAAGCAGCCACGAAACGGCGCGTGTCCCGTTCCTGAGTAGGCCACCAAAACCGCTGGCGAATAGAAGCAAGCGTACCCCGAACGCCGGGATGGCCAGCTAACTTGGCAGAGTGAGCCCACTGAAGAACAGCCAGACGAGTAGAGACAGGAACGAACAGAAGGTTACTAGGACAAGCGCGCGGCGACGCAGTGTGAGTGAGTGCTTGCTTTACCTGTCTCTCAATTCCCCAGACAGTCAACCCGACAACACGCCCTTCAGGGAGAATCCCCTCGGGGTCGGTAGAAGCCACAGAAGAACTAAAGAGACGGGATAAGGCATCAGGCTTGGTGTTCTTATTTCCCGGACGATAGGAAATCACGAACTCGAAACGAGCGAAAAACAACGCCCAACGAGCCTGACGTGCATTAAGTCGTTTGGCAGAACGGATGTACTCAAGGTTCTTATGGTCAGTCCAAACGACAAAAGGAACGGTCGCCCCCTCCAACCACTGTCGCCATTCGCCTATGGCTAAGCGGATGGCGAGCAGTTCGCGGTTACCCACATCATAGTTGCGTTCCGATGGCGACAGGCGATGAGAAAAGTAAGCGCAAGGATGGACCTTATCGTCAGACTGGAAGCGCTGAGACAGAATGGCTCCCACGCCCACCTCTGAAGCGTCAACCTCGACAATGAATTGTTTAGTGACGTCAGGAGTAACAAGGATAGGGGCGGACGTAAAACGCTTCTTGAGGAGATCAAAAGCTCCCTGGGCGGAACCGGACCACTTAAAGCAAGTCTTGACAGAAGTCAGAGCTGTGAGAGGGGCAGCCACTTGACCGAAATTACGAATGAAACGCCGATAGAAATTAGCGAAACCAAGAAAGCGCTGCAACTCGACACGTGACTTAGGAACGGGCCAATCGCTGACTGCCTGGACCTTAGCGGGATCCATCTGAATGCCTTCAGCGGAAATAACAGAACCGAGAAATGTGACAGAGGAGACATGAAAGGCGCACTTCTCAGCCTTCACGTAGAGACAATTCTCTAAAAGGCGCTGGAGTACACGTCGAACGTGCTGAACATGAATCTCGAGTGACGGTGAAAAAATCAGGATATCGTCAAGGTAAACGAAAACAAAAATGTTCAGCATGTCTCTCAGTACATCATTAACTAATGCCTGAAAGACAGCTGGAGCATTAGCGAGACCAAACGGCAGAACCCGGTATTCAAAATGCCCTAACGGAGTGTTAAACGCCGTTTTCCACTCGTCCCCCTCTCTGATGCGTACGAGATGGTAAGCGTTACGAAGGTCCAACTTAGTAAAGAACCTGGCTCCCTGCAAAATCTCGAAGGCTGACGACATAAGGGGAAGCGGATAACGATTCTTAACCGTTATGTCATTCAGCCCTCGATAATCCACGCAGGGGCGCAGAGTACCGTCCTTCTTCTTAACAAAGAAAAATCCCGCTCCGGCGGGAGAGGAAGAAGGCACCACGGTACCGGCGTTGAGAGAAACAGACAGATAATCCTCGAGAGCCTTACGTTCGGGAGCCGACAGAGAGTATAGTCTACCCCGAGGGGGAGTGGTCCCCGGAAGGAGATCAATACAACAATCATACGACCGGTGAGGAGGAAGGGAGCTGGCTCTGGACCGACTGAAGACCGTGCGCAGATCATGATATTCCTCCGGCACTCCTGTCAAATCACCAGGTTCCTCCTGAGTAGAGGGGACAGAAGACACAGGAGGGATAGCAGACATTAAACACTTCACATGACAAGAAACGTTCCAGGATAGGATAGAATTACTAGACCAATCAATAGAAGGATTATGACATACTAGCCAGGGATGACCCAAAACAACAGGTGTAAAAGGTGAACGAAAAATCAAAAAGGAAATGGTCTCACTGTGGTTACCAGATACTGTGAGGGTTAAAGGTAGTGTCTCACATCTGATACTGGGGAGAAGACTACCATCTAAGGCGAACATGGGCGTGGGCTTCCCTAACTGTCTGAGAGGAATGTCATGTTTCCGAGCCCATGCTTCGTCCATAAAACAACCCTCAGCCCCAGAGTCTATCAAGGCACTGCAGGAAGCAGCTGAACCGGTCCAGCGTAGATGGACCGACAAGGTAGTACAGGATCTTGATGGAGAGACAGGAGTAGTAGCGCTCACCAGTAGCCCTCCGCTTACTGATGAGCTCTGGCTTTTACTGGACATGACATGACAAAATGTCCCGCAGAACCGCAATAGAGGCAAAGGCGGTTGGTGATTCTCCGTTCCCTCTCCTTAGTCGAGATGCGAATACCTCCCAGCTGCATGGGCTCAGTCTCTGAGCCGGTGGGAGGAGATGGTTGAGATGCGGAGAGGGGAAACACCGTTAACGCGAGCTCTCTTCCACGAGCTCGGTGACGAAGATCTACCCGTCGTTCTATGCGGATGGCGAGTGCAATCAAAGAGTCCACGCTGGAAGGAACCTCCCGGGAGAGAATCTCATCCTTAACCTCAGCGTGAAGTCCCTCCAGAAAACGAGCGAGCAACGCCGGCTCGTTCCAGTCACTGGAGGCAGCAAGAGTGCGAAACTCTATAGAGTAATCCGTTATGGATCGATCACCTTGACATAGGGAAGCCAGGGCCCTGGAAGCCTCCTTCCCAAAAACTGAACGATCAAAAACCCGTATCATCTCCTCTTTAAAGTTCTGATAATCGTTAGAACACTCAGCCCTTGCCTCCCAGATAGCTGTGCCCCACTCCCGAGCCCGACCAGTAAGGAGTGATATGACGTAAGCGATCCGAGCTCTCTCTCTTGAGTACGTGTTGGGCTGGAGAGAGAACACAATATCACACTGGGTGAGAAAGGAGCGACACTCAGTGGGCTGCCCAGAGTAACATGGTGGGTTATTAACCCTAGGTTCCGGAGACTCGGAAGACCAGGAAGTAGCTGGTGGCACGAGATGAAGACTCTGAAACTGTCCAGAGAGATCGGAGACCTGAGCGGCCAGGGTCTCAACGGCATGACGAGCAGCAAACAATTCCTGCTCGTGTCTGCCGAGCATTGCTCCCTGGAACTCGACGGCAGTGTTGAGAGAATCCATAGTCGCTGGGTCCATCTTGGTCGGATTCTTCTGTTATGCTGATGAATGAGGACCCAAAAGCGACGTAATAGTAACAGAGTCTTTATTCCAGTAATAAACAAATAATGATTCTCCTGGATATTATCAATGGTCAAATCCTCTCGTCAATAGAGAGGAACGACTGGAGACGCGACCACAGACTGCAGGTCGCTTCAGGAAGGCACTGGCCGTAGCTGACATAGACACCTGCTCACACGCAGCATCTGAAGAAGGCAAAGAACACGACAGGGCGGAACAAGGACACAGGAACAGCAAACATCAAACAAGAATCCGACCAGGCAGAAGCGGAAAACAGAGGGAGAAATAGGGACTCTAATCAGAGGGCAAAATAGGGGACAGGTGTGAAAGAGTAAATGAGGTCGTTAGGAGAATGAGAAACAGCTGGGAGCAGGAACGGAACGATAGAGAGAGAGAGCGGGAGAGGGAGAGAGGGAGGAGGAGAGAGAGAGAGAGAAAGAGGGAAAGAACCTAATAAGACCAGCAGAGGGAAGCACAGGGACAAGACATGAAGATCAAAGACAAAACATGACAGCACGTTGTTGAGAAGCAGGAGATCATCCTGGATGGCCTCCTCTGATTCTGTCACCAGCTTGCTTTTCCTTTACTCAGCCAGCGCACGTTGTTGTGAAGCACGAGATCATCCTGGATGGTCTCCTCTGATTCTGTCACAAGTTTGCTGAAAAGACGGTGTTGTGTTGCTTGATGTCCCCCTGTCAAAGTTGATTATGCGCATTACTTTATCCATCACATCTTTTAGCTCAGCATTTAGTCTGACAAACAGCACACTCTGATGGATGAGACAATGTAAACCATGTTTAGTCTGGCACACTCTGATGGATGAGACAATGTAGACCATGTTTAGTCTGACACACAGCACACTCTGATGGATGAGACAATGTAGACCATGTTTAGTCTGACACACAGCACACTCTGATGGATGAGACAATGTAGACCATGTTTAGTCTGGTACACTCTGATGGATGAGACAATGTAGACCATGTTTAGTCTGACAAACAGCACACTCTGATGGATGAGACAATGTAAACCATGTTTAGTCTGGTACACAGCACACTCTGATGGATGAGACAATGTAAACCATGTTTAGTCTGACACACAGCACACTCTGATGGATGAGACAATGTAAACCATGTTTAGTCTGACACACAGCACACTCTGATGGATGAGACAATGTAAACCATGTTTAGTCTGGTACACAGCACACTCTGATGGATGAGACAATGTAAACCATGTTTAGTCTGGTACACAGCACACTCTGATGGATGAGACAATGTAAACCATGTTTAGTCTGGTACACAGCACACTCTGATGGATGAGACAATGTAGACCATGTTTAGTCTGACACACAACACACTCTGATGGATGAGACAATGTAGACCATGTTTAGTCTGACACACAGCACACTCTGATGGATGAGACATTGTAGACCATGTTTAGTCTGACACACAGCACACTCTGATGGATGAGACAATGTAAGCCATGTTTAGTCTGGTACACAGCACACTCTGATGGATGAGACAATGTAAACCATGTTTAGTCTGGTACACAGCACACTCTGATGGATGAGACAATGTAGACCATGTTTAGTCTGGTACACAGCACACTCTGATGGATGAGACAATGTAGACCATGTTTAGTCTGGTACACAACACACTCTGATGGATGAGACAATGTAAACCATGTTTAGTCTGACACACAGCAAACTCTGATGGATGAGACAATGTAAACCATGTTTAGTCTGGTACACAGCACACTCTGATGGATGAGACAATGTAAACCATGTTTAGTCTGGTACACAGCACACTCTGATGGATGAGACAATGTAAACCATGTTTAGTCTGACACACAGCACACTCTGATGGATGAGACAATGTAAACCATGTTTAGTCTGGTACACAGCACACTCTGATGGATGAGACAATGTAGACCATGTTTAGTCTGGTACACAGCACACTCTGATGGATGAGACAATGTAAACCATGTTTAGTCTGACACACAGCACACTGATGGATGAGACAATGTAGACCATGTTTAGTCTGGTACACAGCACACTCTGATGGATGAGACAATGTAAACCATGTTTAGTCTGACACACAGCACACTCTGATGGATGAGACAATGTAAACCATGTTTAGTCTGACACACAGCACACTCTGATGGATGAGACAATGTAAACCATGTTTAGTCTGACACACAGCACACTCTGATGGATGAGACAATGTAAACCATGTTTAGTCTGACACACAGCACACTCTGATGGATGAGACAATGTAAACCATGTTTAGTCTGACACACAGCACACTCTGATGGATGAGACAATGTAAACCATGTTTAGTCTGACACACAGCACACTCTGATGGATGAGACAATGTAAACCATGTTTAGTCTGACACACAGCACACTCTGATGGATGAGACAATGTAGACCATGTTTAGTCTGACACACTCTGATGGATGAGACAATGTAGACCATGTTTAGTCTGACACACAGCACACTCTGATGGATGAGACAATGTAGACCATGTTTAGTCTGGTACACAGCACACTCTGATGGATGAGACAATGTAAACCATGTTTAGTCTGGTACACAGCACACTCTGATGGATGAGACATTGTAGACCATGTTTAGTCTGACACACAGCACACTCTGATGGATGAGACAATGTAAGCCATGTTTAGTCTGGTACACAGCACACTCTGATGGATGAGACAATGTAAACCATGTTTAGTCTGGTACACAGCACACTCTGATGGATGAGACAATGTAAACCATGTTTAGTCTGACACACAGCACACTCTGATGGATGAGACAATGTAAACCATGTTTAGTCTGACACACAACACACTCTGATGGATGAGACAATGTAAACCATGTTTAGTCTGACACACAGCACACTCTGATGGATGAGACAATGTAAACCATGTTTAGTCTGGTACACAGCACACTCTGATGGATGAGACAATGTAAACCATGTTTAGTCTGACAAACAGCACACTCTGATGGATGAGACAATGTAAACCATGTTTAGTCTGGTACACAGCACACTCTGATGGATGAGACAATATAAACCATGTTTAGTCTGGTACACAGCACACTCTGATGGATGAGACAATGTAAACCATGTTTAGTCTGGTACACAGCACACTCTGATGGATGAGACAATGTAAACCATGTTTAGTCTGACACACAGCACACTCTGATGGATGAGACATTGTAGACCATGTTTAGTCTGACACACAGCACACTCTGATGGATGAGACAATGTAAACCATGTTTAGTCTGGTACACAGCACACTCTGATGGATGAGACAATGTAGACCATGTTTAGTCTGGTACACAGCACACTCTGATGGATGAGACAATGTAGACCATGTTTAGTCTGGTACACAACACACTCTGATGGATGAGACAATGTAAACCATGTTTAGTCTGACACACAGCAAACTCTGATGGATGAGACAATGTAAACCATGTTTAGTCTGGTACACAGCACACTCTGATGGATGAGACAATGTAAACCATGTTTAGTCTGGTACACAGCACACTCTGATGGATGAGACAATGTAAACCATGTTTAGTCTGACACACAGCACACTCTGATGGATGAGACAATGTAAACCATGTTTAGTCTGGTACACAGCACACTCTGATGGATGAGACAATGTAGACCATGTTTAGTCTGGTACACAGCACACTCTGATGGATGAGACAATGTAAACCATGTTTAGTCTGACACACAGCACACTGATGGATGAGACAATGTAGACCATGTTTAGTCTGGTACACAGCACACTCTGATGGATGAGACAATGTAAACCATGTTTAGTCTGACACACAGCACACTCTGATGGATGAGACAATGTAAACCATGTTTAGTCTGACACACAGCACACTCTGATGGATGAGACAATGTAAACCATGTTTAGTCTGACACACAGCACACTCTGATGGATGAGACAATGTAAACCATGTTTAGTCTGACACACAGCACACTCTGATGGATGAGACAATGTAAACCATGTTTAGTCTGACACACAGCACACTCTGATGGATGAGACAATGTAAACCATGTTTAGTCTGACACACAGCACACTCTGATGGATGAGACAATGTAAACCATGTTTAGTCTGACACACAGCACACTCTGATGGATGAGACAATGTAGACCATGTTTAGTCTGACACACTCTGATGGATGAGACAATGTAGACCATGTTTAGTCTGACACACAGCACACTCTGATGGATGAGACAATGTAGACCATGTTTAGTCTGGTACACAGCACACTCTGATGGATGAGACAATGTAAACCATGTTTAGTCTGGTACACAGCACACTCTGATGGATGAGACATTGTAGACCATGTTTAGTCTGACACACAGCACACTCTGATGGATGAGACAATGTAAGCCATGTTTAGTCTGGTACACAGCACACTCTGATGGATGAGACAATGTAAACCATGTTTAGTCTGGTACACAGCACACTCTGATGGATGAGACAATGTAAACCATGTTTAGTCTGACACACAGCACACTCTGATGGATGAGACAATGTAAACCATGTTTAGTCTGACACACAACACACTCTGATGGATGAGACAATGTAAACCATGTTTAGTCTGACACACAGCACACTCTGATGGATGAGACAATGTAAACCATGTTTAGTCTGGTACACAGCACACTCTGATGGATGAGACAATGTAAACCATGTTTAGTCTGACAAACAGCACACTCTGATGGATGAGACAATGTAAACCATGTTTAGTCTGGTACACAGCACACTCTGATGGATGAGACAATATAAACCATGTTTAGTCTGGTACACAGCACACTCTGATGGATGAGACAATGTAAACCATGTTTAGTCTGGTACACAGCACACTCTGATGGATGAGACAATGTAAACCATGTTTAGTCTGACACACAGCACACTCTGATGGATGAGACATTGTAAACCATGTTTAGTCTGACACACAGCACACTCTGATGGATGAGACAATGTAAACCATGTTTAGTCTGGTACACAGCACACTCTGATGGATGAGACAATGTAGACCATGTTTAGTCTGGTACACAGCACACTCTGATGGATGAGACAATGTAGACCATGTTTAGTCTGGTACACAGCACACTCTGATGGATGAGACAATGTAAACCATGTTTAGTCTGGTACACAACACACTCTGATGGATGAGACAATGTAAACCATGTTTAGTCTGGTACACAGCACACTCTGATGGATGAGACAATGTAAACCATGTTTAGTCTGACACACAGCACACTCTGATGGATGAGACAATGTAAACCATGTTTAGTCTGGTACACAGCACACTCTGATGGATGAGACAATGTAAACCATGTTTAGTCTGACACACAGCACACTCTGATGGATGAGACAATGTAAACCATGTTTAGTCTGGTACACAGCACACTCTGATGGATGAGACAATGTAGACCATGTTTAGTCTGGTACACAGCACACTCTGATGGATGAGACAATGTAAACCATGTTTAGTCTGACACACAGCACACTCTGATGGATGAGACAATGTAGACCATGTTTAGTCTGACACACAGCACACTCTGATGAATGAGACAATGTAAACCATGTTTAGTCTGGTACACAGCACACTCTGATGGATGAGACAATGTAAACCATGTTTAGTCTGGTACACAGCACACTCTGATGGATGAGACAATGTAAACCATGTTTAGTCTGGTACACAGCACACTCTGATGGATGAGACAATGTAAACCATGTTTAGTCTGACACACAGCACACTCTGATGGATGAGACATTGTAGACCATGTTTAGTCTGACACACAGCACACTCTGATGGATGAGACAATGTAGACCATGTTTAGTCTGACACACTCTGATGGATGAGACAATGTAGACCATGTTTAGTCTGACACACAGCACACTCTGATGGATGAGACATTGTAGACCATGTTTAGTCTGACACACAGCACACTCTGATGGATGAGACAATGTAAACCATGTTTAGTCTGACACACAGCACACTCTGATGGATGAGACAATGTAAACCATGTTTAGTCTGACACACAGCACACTCTGATGGATGAGACAATGTAGACCATGTTTAGTCTGACACACTCTGATGGATGAGACAATGTAGACCATGTTTAGTCTGACACACAGCACACTCTGATGGATGAGACAATGTAAACCATGTTTAGTCTGGTACACAGCACACTCTGATGGATGAGACAATGTAAACCATGTTTAGTCTAACACACAGCACACTCTGATGGATGAGACAATGTAGACCATGTTTAGTCTGGTACACAGCACACTCTGATGGATGAGACAATGTAAACCATGTTTAGTCTGGTACACAGCACACTCTGATGGATGAGACAATGTAAACCATGTTTAGTCTGACAAACAGCACACTGATGGATGAGACAATGTAAACCATGTTTAGTCTGGTACACAGCACACTCTGATGGATGAGACAATGTAAACCATGTTTAGTCTGGTACACAGCACACTCTGATGGATGAGACAATGTAAACCATGTTTAGTCTGACACACAGCACACTCTGATGGATGAGACAATGTAAACCATGTTTAGTCTGACACACAGCACACTCTGATGGATGAGACAATGTAAACCATGTTTAGTCTGGTACACAGCACACTCTGATGGATGAGACAATGTAAACCATGTTTAGTCTGACACACAGCACACTCTGATGGATGAGACAATGTAGACCATGTTTAGTCTGACACACAACACACTCTGATGGATGAGACAATGTAAACCATGTTTAGTCTGGTACACAGCACACTCTGATGGATGAGACAATGTAAACCATGTTTAGTCTGACACACAACACACTCTGATGGATGAGACAATGTAGACCATGTTTAGTCTGACACACAGCACACTCTGATGGATGAGACAATGTAGACCATGTTTAGTCTGACACACAGCACACTCTGATGGATGAGACAATGTAAGCCATGTTTAGTCTGGTACACAGCACACTCTGATGGATGAGACAATGTAAACCATGTTTAGTCTGGTACACAGCACACTCTGATGGATGAGACAATGTAGACCATGTTTAGTCTGGTACACAGCACACTCTGATGGATGAGACAATGTAGACCATGTTTAGTCTGGTACACAACACACTCTGATGGATGAGACAATGTAAACCATGTTTAGTCTGACACACAGCACACTCTGATGGATGAGACAATGTAAACCATGTTTAGTCTGGTACACAGCACACTCTGATGGATGAGACAATGTAAACCATGTTTAGTCTGGTACACAGCACACTCTGATGGATGAGACAATGTAAACCATGTTTAGTCTGACACACAGCACACTCTGATGGATGAGACATTGTAGACCATGTTTAGTCTGACACACAGCACACTCTGATGGATGAGACAATGTAGACCATGTTTAGTCTGACACACTCTGATGGATGAGACAATGTAGACCATGTTTAGTCTGACACACAGCACACTCTGATGGATGAGACATTGTAGACCATGTTTAGTCTGACACACAGCACACTCTGATGGATGAGACAATGTAAACCATGTTTAGTCTGACACACAGCACACTCTGATGGATGAGACAATGTAAACCATGTTTAGTCTGACACACAGCACACTCTGATGGATGAGACAATGTAGACCATGTTTAGTCTGACACACTCTGATGGATGAGACAATGTAGACCATGTTTAGTCTGACACACAGCACACTCTGATGGATGAGACAATGTAAACCATGTTTAGTCTGGTACACAGCACACTCTGATGGATGAGACAATGTAAACCATGTTTAGTCTAACACACAGCACACTCTGATGGATGAGACAATGTAGAACCATGTTTAGTCTGGTACACAGCACACTCTGATGGATGAGACAATGTAAACCATGTTTAGTCTGGTACACAGCACACTCTGATGGATGAGACAATGTAACCATGTTTAGTCTGACAACAGCACACTCTGATGGATGAGACAATGTAAACCATGTTTAGTCTGGTACACAGCACACTCTGATGGATGAGACAATGTAAACCATGTTTAGTCTGGTACACAGCACACTCTGATGGATGAGACAATGTAAACCATGTTTAGTCTGACACACAGCACACTCTGATGGATGAGACAATGTAAACCATGTTTAGTCTGACACACAGCACACTCTGATGGATGAGACAATGTAAACCATGTTTAGTCTGGTACACAGCACACTCTGATGGATGAGACAATGTAAACCATGTTTAGTCTGACACACAGCACACTCTGATGGATGAGACAATGTAGACCATGTTTAGTCTGACACACAACACACTCTGATGGATGAGACATATGTAAACCATGTTTAGTCTGGTACACAGCACACTCTGATGGATGAGACAATGTAAACCATGTTAGTCTGACACACAACACCACTCTGATGGATGAGACAATGTAGACCATGTTTAGTCTGACACACAGCACACTCTGATGGATGAGACCATTGTAGACCATGTTTAGTCTGACACACAGCACACTCTGATGGATGAGACAATTAGACCATGTTTAGTCTGGTACACAGCACACTCTGATGGATAACAATTAGCCATGTTTAGTCTGGTACACAGCACACTCCGGATGGATGATACAAATGTAACCATGTTTTAGTCTGGTACA
>NW_024060400.1:0-24912 GCF_016432855.1 Salvelinus namaycush | reverse complement strand
CACACTTAATGTATTGTAGATATGTGGTAGTAGTGGTCTGAGGTAAACACTTAATGTATTGTAGATATGTGGTAGTAGTGGTCTGAGGTAACACACTTAATGTATTGTAGATATGTGGTAGTAGTGGTCTGAGGTAACACACTTAATGTATTGTAGATATGTGGTAGTAGTGGTCTGAGGTAACACACGTATGTATTGTAGATATGTGGTAGTAGTGGTCTGAGGTAACACACTTAATGTTTGTAGATATGTGGTAGTAAGTAGTGGTCTGAGGTAACACACGTAATGTATTGTAGATATGTGGTAGTAGTGGTCTGAGTAACACACGTAATGTATTGTAGATATGTGGTAGTAGTGGTCTGAGGTACACACTTAATGTATTGTAGATATGTGGTAGTTGGGTAGTGTCTGAGGTAACACACTTAATGTTTGTAGATATGTGGTAGTAGTGGTCTGAGGTAACACACTTAATGTATTGTAGATATGTGGTAGTAAGGTCTGAGGTAACACACTTATGTATTAGAAGTGGTAGTAGGTCTGAGGTCAACACGACTAATGTAGTGTAGATATGGGGTAGTAGGGTCTGAGGTAACACACTTAATGTATTGTAGATTATGTGGTTAGTAGTGGTCTGAGGTAACACACTTAATGTATTGTAGATATGTGGTAGTAGTGGTCTGAGGTAACACACTTAATGTATTGTAGATATGTGGTAGTAGTGGTCTGAGGTAACACACGTAAATGTATTGTAGGATAATGTGGTAGTTGGGTAGTGGTCTGAGTAACACACTTAATGTATTGTAGATATGTGGTAGTAGTGGTCTGAGGTAACACACTTAATGTATTGTAATATGTGGTAGTAGTGGTCTGAGGTAACACACTTAAGGTATGTAGATATGTGGTAGTAGTGGTCTGAGGTAACACACTTAATGTATGTAGATATGTGGTAGTAGTGGTCTGAGGTAACACACTTAATGTATTGTAGATATGTGGTAGTAGTGGTCTGAGGTAACACACTTAATGTATTGTAGATATGTGGTAGTAGTGTCTGAGGTAACACCTTAATGTATTGTAGATATGTGTAGTAGTAGTTGGTCTGAGGTAACACACTTAATGTATTGTAGATATGGTAGTATGGTCTGAGGTAACCACACTTAATGTATTGTAGATATGTGGTAGTAGGGTCTGAGGTAACACACTTAATGTATTGTAGATATGTGGTAGTAGTAGGGTCTGAGGTAACACACTTAATGTATTGTAGATATGTGGTAGTAGTGGTCTGAGGTAACACACTTAATGTATTGTAGATATGTGGTAGTAGTGGTCTGAGGTAACACACTTAATGTATTGTAGATATGTGGTAGTAGTGGTCTGAGGTAACACACTTAATGTATTGTAGATATGTGGTAGTAGTGGTCTGAGGTAACACACTTAATGTATTGTAGATATGTGGTAGTAGTGGTCTGAGGTAACACACTTAATGTATTGTAATATGTGGTAGTAGTTGTCTGAGGTAACACCTTAATGTATTGTAGATATGTGGTAGTAGAGGTCTGAGGTAACACACTTAATGTATTGTAGATATGTGGTAGTAGTGGTCTGAGGTAACACACTTAATGTATTGTAGATATGTGGTAGTAGTGGTCTGAGGTAACACACTTAATGTATTGTAGATATGTGGTAGTAGTGGTCTGAGGTAACACACTTAATGTATTGTAGATATGTGGTAGTAGTGGTCTGAGGTAACACACTTATGTATTGTAGATATGTGGTAGTAGAGTAGTGGTCTGAGGTAACACACTTAATGTATTGTAGATATGTGGTAGTAGTGGTCTGAGGTAACACACTTAATGTATTGTAGATATGTGGTAGTAGTGGTCTGAGGTAACACACTTAATGTATTGTAGATATGTGGTAGTAGTGGTCTGAGGTAACACACTTAATGTATTGTAGATATGTGGTAGTAGTGGTCTGAGGTAACACACTTAATGTATTGTAGATATGTGGTAGTAGTGGTCTGAGGTAACACACTTAATGTATTGTAGATATGTGGTAGTAGTGGTCTGAGGTAACACACTTAATGTATTGTAGATATGTGGTAGTAGTGGTCTGAGGTAACACACTTAATGTATTGTAGATATGTGGTAGTAGTGGTCTGAGGTAACACACTTAATGTATTGTAGATATGTGGTAGTAGTGGTCTGAGGTAACACACTTAATGTATTGTAGATATGTGGTAGTAGTGGTCTGAGGTAACACACTTAATGTATTGTAGATATGTGGTAGTAGTGGTCTGAGGTAACACACTTAATGTATTGTAGATATGTGGTAGTAGAGGTCTGAGGTAACACACTTAATGTATTGTAGATATGTGGTAGTAGTAGGTCTGAGGTAACACACTTAATGTATTGTAGATATGTGGTAGTAGTGGTCTGAGGTAACACACTTAATGTATTGTAGATATGTGGTAGTAGTGGTCTGAGGTAACACACTTAATGTATTGTAGATATGTGGTAGTAGAGGTCTGAGGGAACACACTTAATGTATTGTAGATATGTGGTAGTAGTGGTCTGAGGTAACACACTTAATGTATTGTAGATATGTGGTAGTAGAGTAGTGGTCTGAGGTAACACACTTAATGTATTGTAGATATGTGGTAGTAGTGGTCTGAGGTAACACACTTAATGTATTGTAGATATGTGGTAGTAGTGGTCTGAGGTAACACACTTAATGTATTGTAGATATGTGGTAGTAGTGGTCTGAGGTAACACACTTAATGTATTGTAGATATGTGGTAGTAGTGGTCTGAGGTAACACACTTAATGTATTGTAGATATGTGGTAGTAGTGGTCTGAGGTAACACACTTAATGTATTGTAGATATGTGGTAGTAGAGTAGTGGTTGTCAACTCGGGGATTCGATATAGAAAACCTTTTGGTTACTGGCCCAATGCTCTAACCACTAGGCTACCTGCCGCCCCATGTAACAGTAGACCTGACATGTAGACCTGACATGTAACAGTAGACCTGGTGTGTAACAGTAGACCTGACATGTAAAAGTAGACCTGACATGTAGACCTGACATGTAACAGTAGACCTGACATGTAACAGCAGACCTGACATGTAACAGTAGACCTGACATGTAACAGTAGACCTGACATGTAACAATAGACCTGACATGTAACAGTAGACCTGCCATGTAACAGTAGACCTGACATGTAACAGTAGACCTGACATGTAACAGTAGACCTGACATGTAACAGTAGACCTGACATGTAACAGTAGACCTGACATGTAACAGTAGACCTGACATGTAACAGTAGACCTGACATGTAGGCCTGACATGTAACAGTAGACCTGACATGTAACAGTAGACCTGACATGTAACAGTAGACCTGACATGTAACAGTAGACCTGACATGTAAAAGTAGACCTGACATGTAGACCTGACATGTAGACCTGACATGTAACAGTAGACCCGACATGTAACAGTAGACCTGACATGTAGACCTGACATGTAACAGTAGAACTGACATGTAACAGTAGACCTGACATGTAACAGTAGACATGACATGTAACAGCAGACCTGACGTGTAACAGTAGACCTGACGTGTAACAGTAGACCTGACATGTAACAGTAGACCTGACATGTAGACCTGACATGTAACAGTAGACCTGACATGTAGAACTGACATGTAACAGTAGACCTGACATGTAGACCTGACATGTAACAGTAGATCTGACATGGAACAGTAGACCTGACATGTAACAGTAGACCTGACATGTAACAGTAGACCTGACATGTAACAGTAGACCTGACATGTAACAGTAGACCTGACATGTAACAGTAGACCTGACATGTAACAGTAGACATGACATGTAACAGCAGACCTGACGTGTAACAGTAGACCTGACGTGTAACAGTAGACCTGACATGTAACAGTAGACCTGACATGTAGACCTGACATGTAACAGTAGACCTGACATGTAGAACTGACATGTAACAGTAGACCTGACATGTAGACCTGACATGTAACAGTAGATCTGACATGGAACAGTAGACCTGACATGTAACAGTAGACCTGACATGTAACAGTAGACCTGACATGTAGACCTGACATGTAACAGTAGATCTGACATGGAACAGTAGACCTGACGTGTAACAGTAGACCTGACATGTAGACCTGACATGTAGCAGTAGACTTGGCATGTAACAGTAGACCTGACGTGTTCACCTGATATGTAACAATAGACCTGACAGATAGCAGTAGACCTGACGTGTAACAGTAGACCTGACGTGTTCACCTGATATGTAACAATAGACCTGACAGATAGCAGTAGACCTGACGTGTAACAGTAGACCTGACGTGTTCACCTGATATGTAACAATAGACCTGACATATAGCAGTAGACCTAACGTGTTCACCTGATATGTAACAATAGACCTGACATATAGCAGTAGACCTGACAGGAACAGTGGTTCCTCCTCTAAAAGTTGTGTCATACTGCAGTACACCTTGCGTGCTGCTGCAGCATTCTGTGGCACGTTATGCAATTGTCAGCCATTTTTTCTGTTACTACAAGTAATTGCTAGTTGGACCACCAGAGGATATCTTTGAGAAGCATTTGATAGTCTTCCATATTGCAGACACACGGAAGACCGGGGTTCAATCCCCCAACAGGGAGGAAGGAGTAGACTCTCCTTGTAAATAAGAATGAGTTCTTAAACTGATTCCATATGTGTTATTTCATAGATTTTTATTCTACAATATAGAAAATAGTACAAATCTAGAAAAATCCTGGAAATAGTAGGTGTCCAAACTTTTGACTGGTACTTGCATAATTAATTTGATTAATAATATGGTGTTTCTATTCCATGAAAAAGCAAAACCATCTGGGTAAATTCAGACCGTTTCGCTCTCGGAGCGCACACTGGACGTTTGGGCCGAAGCACCCAAGCTAACGTTGGCTAGCTTGCTAGCTACTTCCAGAGGCAAATGAGACCACTGATCATTTTACTTGCCCTAGCAGAGCTGGTTAGGCAGTTTTCGTGTTATCCAGAGCGTTGGGGACTGTAACTGTGCTGCTTGAAATCATTTACTTACGCTTTTTTGCCAATGTTTACTGACACCGGCCATATTCAACGAGTGTTGAGCGCTCATAAATACATTTTTCCCCGAATTTACGAAAGCACCCGAAAGTCCATTGAGAACGCACTCCGACGATACCATTTAGCGAAGCTAAGAATGACGGGAATAATCAAGTCAATAGACGTTGAGTAGTTAGATAGCTTATAGTTAATATACTGTCAAGTTTGATGTATAACTACTAACGTGCTATATGCTATGTGGTTGGTAAGGACAGCGTAGCTAACACATTGTCAGCCAACATAACGTGTAAGGTAACTTATTTGAAAAGTGATTTGTTTATTACATTGAGTAGCAAGCTACCGTGAGGACGCTCTCTATCGACTGCGGCTTGAACATGCTTTTGATGCACTGTGGATAGCGTGCTGGACTTCGGGCAAGAAGTTTGAGGGTTCGAAACCTGCTCCCTGTTTGTTTCATTTGAAGTCGTGCACAATTATCAGTTCATTATTTGGTATATATTGCCCATTCATTGTCAGTTAGAAACAGTAGTGCATTGGGACCCATAATCAACGCTCTAACTCCCCCTTGGTCGTTAAGGCAAATCTGGTCTGTGATAGGACGGGTTTTTTTCATACCTAGCTCGGCTAGACTATTCTTTAGTAAAGGTTGAATAGTCTATTGTTCAGCTATAAGCCCCCCTCCCCAACTTGCAACAAACAGATGTATTTTTGTCGAGAGCAAAACCTTTTTATTTTCAAGTCAAGAATATTTTTTTTTGAAAGCAACTTCATTTTCAATCAAAAATAATTGTTCTGAAAGCAAAATCGAGGCTTCAATTTTTTAAATATTTTTTTTTGCCATCAAATATTTTGTAATAGAGCGCAAAACTTTATGCATTTTATTCCCCAAAAATATTTTGAGAACAAAACGTTTTTTGAGTGTCAGTTTGGCTACCACCAATACTGTTCAGCCTTTCTTTCCAACACAAAGGAAGTCATATCGGACACCTACGAAGTAGGACTGTGTGATGATGCCATCTCAGGTAAGCAGCACTGGCTGTTCTTCCGTCCAACTTCTACATAGCTGGTAGTTAGCTCATACGATTCAGTGTTGGTTCATAACATTGTACTACATTACATAGATACGTACCATAGAATGATAAATCATGCAATTATTATTCTCAAGCTAACCAAAGCATTTAGCTATGAATGCCTGTTCTCACCATTTTCAGTTGAATTAATCTAACTTTCTTTCATGGCAACTCATAAGCAGGCCATGTCCTATTTGTTTCATAGTCGATATATAATCATATTTCATGACAGTGTAACGGTTAGCTTTGTTTACAGAAGGATGAAAGAACACAATATGTCTGTCAGGGAATGCTATTCTGATATGTCAGATGAAGAGTTCGACCAGAAAGTCAGCGCCATTAAGTCAAGGATGCACCATGCTGGCTTTAGAATGGTCAAAGGAAGTCTCAGAGCAATGGGCCATTGTACAATGGCGAAGAGTTAGGGAGTCTTTGCAGCGTGTAGATGGTGCAGGTATCATTGTCAGAATGATCCAGCTTCGTTGCATTGCTCGGCAAAAATACTCTGTTCCTGATCCCCTGTCTCTCGTCCATATTGATACAAATCATAAATTGATAAGGTACTAAGATGTATAAAGTCTCCATCAAATCTAAGAAGTTATTTTAACTTTTTAAATTCTTATTTATTTCTAGACAAATGTTTAATGATGTACGAAACTGGAGATTCCTGACATTTAATCCGAATAAAAATGTCCTGTCTTAGGTCAGTTAGGGTCACTACTTTATTTTAAGAATGAGAAATGTCAGAATAATAGTAGAGAGAATTATTTATTTCAGCTTTTATTTCTTTCATCACATTCCCAGTGGGTCAGCAGTTTACATACACTGAATTAGTATTTGGTAGCATTGCCTTCCCACAATAAGTTGGGTGAATTTTGGCCCATTCCTCCTGACAGCTGGTGTAACGGAGTCAGGTTTGTATGTCTCCTTGCTCTCTCAAGCTTTTTCAGTTCTGCCCACAAATGTTCTACGGGATTGAAGTCAGGGCTTTGTGATTGCCACTCCAATACCTTGACTTTGTTGTCCTTAAGCCATTTTGCCACAACTTTGGAAGTATGCTTGGGGTCATTGTCCATTTGGAAGACCCATTTGCGACCAAGCTTTAACTTCCTGACTGATGTCTTGAGATGTTGCTTCAATATATCCACATCATTTCCCTCCTCATGATGTCATCTATTTTGTGAAGTTCACCAGTCCCTCCTTCAGCAAAGCAGCAATAACATGATGCTGCCACCCCTGTGCTTCACGGTTGGGATGGTGTTCTTCAGCTTGCAAGCCTCCCCCTTCTTCCTCCAAATATAACAATGGACATTATGGCCAAACAGTTCTATTTTTGTTTCATCAGACCAGAGGACATTTCTCCAAAAAGTATGATCTTTGTCACCATGTGCAGTTGCAACCCGTAGTCTGGCTTTTTTGGTCGGTTTTGGAGCAGTAGCTTCTTCCCTGCTGAGCGGCCTTTCAGGTTACGTCAATATAGGACTCGTTTTACTATGGATATAGATACTTTTGTACCTGTTTCCTCCAGCGTCTTCACAAGGTCCTTTACTGTTGTTCTGGGATTGATTTGCACTTTTCGCACCAAAGTACGTTCATCTCTAGGAGACAGAACGTGTCTTCTTCCTGAGCGGTATGCCGGCTGCGTGGTCCAATGGTGTTTATACTTGCACACTATTGTTTGTACAGATGAACGTGGTACCATCAGGCGTTTGGAAATTGCTCCCAAGGATGAACCAGACTTGTGGAGGTCTACAATTTTTTTCTGAGGTCTTGGCTGATTTTGATTTTCCCATGATGTCAAGCGAAGAGGCTGAGTTTGAAGGTATGTCTTGAAATACATCCACAGGTACACCTCCAACTAATTCAATTAGCCTATCAGAAGCTTCTAAAGCTATGACGACATTTTCTGGAATTTTCCAAGCTGTTTAAAGGCACAGTCAACTTAGTGTATGTAAACTTCTGACCCATTGGAATTGTGATGCAGTGAATTCTAAGTTAAATAATATGTCTGCAAAAATTGATGGAAAAATTACTTGTGTCATGCACGAAGTAGATGTCCTAACCGACTTGCCAAAACTATAGTTTGTTAACAAGACATTTTGTGGAGTGGTTGAAAAACGAGTTTTAATGACTCCAACCTAAGTGTGTGTAAACTTCTGACTTCTTAAGCTCTCTGTGCTGTATTGACGTGTCCTGAAAATGACGTCTGCTGCTTTAGGTTGAACGGTCATATCTCAGTTATTGTTTTCATATCTACAACAAAAGAAGCTATTTTCTTTAATTTCAGAGTGTGAGCGGATCAAAGGGTCGAAAATGTAGATATTGCCAGATGTTCACTGTCTGAGGAACAGGACGTGGAAGCTTTATTGCTGGTAAAAGTGTCCATAACCAGAGGTAATTAAACTGTTCTGTGTTATTTTTCTCTCTTCCTCTCTGCCTGTCTTGTTGTACATGGAACCTGTCTCACATGCACAGTTTGGAGGAAGAAGGATACCTTGACTTGTCAAATTCTATCCACCTCTTCTGTGTGGGATATGTGTTTCTCCCTCGCCGGCAGATCTGCAGCATTTCACAGAGAGTTGAGAGTTGGAGTAATCACCCTTTAAGTACAGAGGCGAACCTAACACCTCACCAGCTGTGGCATATCGGAACGCTCCAAACACCTGTGAACATTTTTGTTTTTGCCTTGGCGCTACACAGCTGATTCAAATGATGAAGTCATCAAGCTGCAAGTGGTATTTATGTCTAATAATGACAATATCTTCTATTGTTTGTCCTCATGTGTCTGTTTTTCAGCCTTAAGTACTCTTTGGCCGCTTAGTGTGGACACCAGGTGAGACCACACACACAATAACAGTCTCTCTCCTTCACTTCATCCCTCTCCCCCTTCTCCCTAAATCCTCTACGTGTAGGTTATATCAGCTGTGTCGGTGAACCCCTCCCGTATCTGACAGAGGGCACAGCATTATCATAGGTGAGAGGTCGGGTCAACAGGAGGTATTATTAAAGAGATGCTTTACATTGAAATACAGATAGAGATGTAGTTGTCCCAGAGTTAATTATCCAAGGTCAGTTTTGCATTTCACCTCCTGATGATTATGATGACTGACCGTGTTAGAATTTAAAAAACAAGGCTTAATCATGCTCTCTCTCTATCCATCTGTCTCTCGTCTGCAGGCATGTTTTGATGTGAGAGAGGAAGCCAGTCCCGTCATCGCCACCTCACCCGCTCTTAACTTCTCTGGGATAGTTGGGACGCTAGCGTCCCACTTGACAAGCACCCCCAACCCCCCCCCCCCCCACTGATTAGCATTGCTAGCATAGCGTCACAATTAAATAGTAGCATCTAAATATCATTAAATCACAAGTCCAAGACACCAAATGAAAGATACAGATCTTGTGAATAAAGCCACCATTTCAGATTTTTAAAATGTTTTACAGGGAAGACAAAATATGTAAATCTATTAGCTAACCACGTTAGCAAAAGACACCATTTTTCTTTGTCCACCATTTTCTCTCCACCAGTAGCTATCACCAATTCGGCCAAATAAAGATATTGATAGCCACTAACCAAGAAAAAACCTCATCAGATGACAGTCTGATAACATATTTATTGTATAGGATAGGTTTTGTTAGAAAAATGTGCATATTTCAGGTATAAATCATAGTTTACAATTGCACCCACCATCACAACTCGACTAGAATAAATACAGAGAGCAACGTGTATTACCTAATTACTAATCATAAAACATTTCTTAAAAATACACAGCTCACAGCAATGGAAAGACACAGATCTTGTGAATTCAGACAATATTTCAGATGTTCTAAGTGTTTTACAGCGAAAACACAATAAATCGTTATATTAGCATACCACATGTGCAAACGTTACCCGAGCATTGATTCAAGCCAAAGAGAGCGATAACGTAATCATCGCCAAAATATATTAATTTTTTCACTAACCTTCTCAGAATTCTTCCGATGACACTCCTGTAACATCATATTACAACATACATATAGAGTTTGTTCGAAAATGTGCATATTTAGCCACAAAAAACCGTGGTTATACAATGACAATACTAGCAAAACTAGCCTGAAAATGTCGGGCGCCATTTTGGACAGTGATCTGGCGTAATGAATAACTAATCGTAAACTTTACTAAAAAATATAGGGTGGACAGCAATCGAAAGACAAATTAGTTCTTAATGCAATCGCTGAATTACATTTCTAAAATTATCCTTACTGTGCAATACAGGGTTCGCCAAGCGAAGCTATACCAAACAAAATGGCGGAATATGCGTTTAACATTTTTCGACAGAACAACGATTTATCATCTTAAATATTTCTTACTATGAGGTGATCTTCCATCAGAATCTTGGGCAATGTATCCTTTCTTGGGTCTAATCTTCTTTTGGTCGAAAGATGTCCTCTTGTCCGTCGAAATGCCCACTAACGTTCGACCGGGACCCCGAAACGTGCCGGCGCTTCAAAGTGCATCACAAAGCAATGCCTCAAAATCGCACTAAACGGATATAAATTGCTATAAAACGGTTTAAATTAACTACCTTATGATGTTTTTAACACCTATAACGAGTAAAAACATGACCGGCTATATATTACTGGCTAAACAACAGCTTGGAAAGAGAGCAGGTCCGACGTCCATCGTGCGTCAGGCGCAGGGAGCAAAAGAACGGTACATCCGGTCTTTGGCATTTTATACAGGCCCTGATTGCGCAATCGACTCCATTCAAATTGTCACCACTTACTGACATCTAGAGGAAGGCGTGGGCAGTGTTTGTATCCTCATAGGATTTACAGGGACTTTAAAACTGACCTGGGACCAGAGGCCAAGATTTCTGAAATCTCACTCCATATCAGGAAAAGTGCTGTAGAATGAGTTCTGTTCCACTCAGAGACATAATTCAAACGGCTATAGAAACTAGAGAGTGTTTTCTATCCAATAATAACAATAATATGCATATTGTACGAGCAAGAATTGAGTACTAGGCAGTTTAATCTGTAGAGCAAATTATGCTAATGCGAAACAGCACCCCCTATATCCCCAAGAAGTTAAGATAACCTTCGGGCCAACTGGTGACCCAAGGCTGGTTAGGAGACACCGTTAGAGACACTGTAATTGTGATGAACTGAGAGAATATTAGGGTAGCACTGTAATTCATTAATCATATGCTGCATGCCTCTGTTCTTACCTCTTTTCCCTTTCTGTCTTCTACACCTCTCCCCACCCCCTCATTCTTCCTTGTTTTATAATGCACACCATATGTGCATTGAAGTACAGATTGGACTTGTATTTATAAAATAATATTACAATTGTCATAATTATAATGCATGTATTATGTAATTATAACACCTGGATAATGAACTTCTTTCAATAAAGCGTTTCACATTCTCCACTGGTTGAAATTAAGTATCTCATTGAAATACTATCCTGTGTCTTCAGATTAATGCAGATGAAGGGAGTTAGATATGCATAGTTTTTTGAAGAGTATAATTGTAATACATACATGCAGACACAGCATGATTCAAAGAATGGAGTTTGATACACCTGGTATTGAATATGACTGAAAAAGAATGTCTCACAGAGATTCATACCTGAACCTCACCTTTATTTACCAAGGAAGAGTACATGATCAGTGAATATATTCAATGTACAGGCTACAATGTGGGAATATCATGTATGGTAATAACTACAGTATATAGGACTTGCATCCTTGGCACAATAAAGTTATTATATTCTACTCAATCCATAGACTTCAATAATGTCATTCAGACTTGTAGTTGATACAACAACAACTGTGATAGCTGAGGTTCATAGATTGGTATGAATATTAGTTCAGAACCTAACGTTTTAGGGTCCATACACAGATCAGCTACATACTGTTACTAGCTACACATCCATAGGCATACAGTTATTTTTATCCTCCACTACACAATAAGCAAGTAAATAGTTAGCTAGCTATGTTACTTCAGCTGCTTTGCACGGCAAGGTAAGCGTAAACAATTGTACATGGCAGTAAATGCTTTAGCTAGCTAGATTCTTTACATCCACTGTTTCCCAAGACGGCAACCTGGTTTGCTGGTTTTCTCAGGAGTCCCTAACACATTAAACAACACGAATTACAATGTCATACTGTACTCATGTCATAACACCAGCTAGCTACCTGGCTAATGTTAGCTAGTCAGTTAACTTGCTAAATTGTGATTTTCGTAAATGAACTTTATGACAACAAAAAATATGCACAATCGTTTGTCTCTACATTAACTAACATATTCCTCTCAATTGTACATTTTTAGCTTGACTCGTTATGACGTTATAATTACTTACATTTGCTTCCTCTGTAATGTTTTGTCAGCCATCTTTGCTGAAGGAAGTCACCAGAGACTGGTAGCTCGCGTCAAATTCGTCTTCATTGGAACCAATCAATATGATTGGTCAAATGAAAACCTTGTGACCCAAATGCATAATGGGTGCTCTAACTCCCCCTTGTGGTGGTCTGGAGCAATGAAGCCGTGACGCTGGGTATCTCTAAGACCCGCGGTGTAACCTCACAACTTTTAAAGGAGGAACCACTGTAACAGTAGACCTGACATGTAACAGTAGACCTGCCATGTAACAGTAGACCTGACATGTAACAGTAGACCTGACATGTAACAATAGACCTGACATGTAACAGTAGACCTGACATGTAACAGTAGACCTGACATGTAACAGTAGACCTGACATGTAACAGTAGACCTGACATGTAACAGTAGACCTGACATGTAACAGTAGACCTGACATGTAACAATAGACCTGACATGTAACAGTAGACCTGACATGTAACAGTAGACCTGACATGTAACAGTAGACCTGACATGTAACAGTAGACCTGACATGTAACAGTAGACCTGACATGTAACAGTAGATCTGAAGAATCTATATTGGGTAAGAGGTGCAGGTGTACACCTGGTCTGTAAGATTATTGGGTCTGAGTCCAGGTGTAGACGTGGTTTGAATGAATGTTGAGGCTGGGATAGACTGTCTTATACAACTATCTCCATGGATTGACCTGGTTTATAAGATAATGTGGTTTAGGGATCCACAAGGCTTACACAGGTAATGGGTCTTGAAGGACGTTTACTGCCCATGCATACCCATTCTGGCAACAAGTTTGTGTTGGAAAAAAGTGAATGGGGATGGGGAAAATCTCCCTACTCTCCCTCCTCCCGCTGCTCTCCCTCCTCCCGCTGCGCTCGCAGCCTGCTCGCAGTCTACTTTGCCTGCTCACTGCTCTCCCTCTTCCCTCCTCTCCCCCCTCCCTGCTTCTTCCCTCCTCTCGTTCCTCCCTCTTCCCTCCTCTTCCTCCTCCTTCCTGCCCTCGTTCCTGCCTCTTCCCTCCTCTTCCTCCTCTCTGCTCTCGTTGCTGCCTCCTCTTCCCTCCTCTTCCTCCTCTCTGCTCTCGTTGCTGCCTCCTCTTCCCTCCTCTTCCTCCTCTCTGCTCTCGTTGCTGCCTCCTCTTCCCTCCTCCCTGCTCTCGTTGCTGCCTCCTCTTCCTCCTCTCTGCTCTCGTTCCTGCCTCTTCCCTCCTCTTCCTCCTCTCTGCTCTCGTTGCTGCCTCCTCTTCCCTCCTCCCTGCTCTCTATTTTTTATTTAACCTTTATTTAACTAGGCAAGTCAGTTAATTAAGAACAAATTCTTATTTTACAATGATGGCCTACCAAAAGGCAGAAGGCCTCCTGTCGAGGCCTCTACTTTCCCACCTCCCTGCTCTCTTCTCTACCTCCTCCCTACTGCCCCTTCCTCCCTACTCTCCCAGCTCTCCCTGCTCTCCCTCCTCCCTACATACCATACAGTATATTGTCCATTATCGTTCCATAATTCTCCACAGATTAAAATATTGTCATCCTGTCAGTATGAGAGGAGGGGGCACGGCGGGGACGTGGTAAATTAATGAATTAACGAAAGTGTGAATGAATTAATAAGTGATCGTGTGAGTTATCGAATGCATATGTGAATGAAGGGATAAACGAATGTGTGAATGAATTAATCAATGAATCAATTTGTGAATGAGTTTCATTGCTAAATCTTAAAATGCTCTTTCTTTTGCAGTTAAACCAACGGTCATAGATGTGGACATCTATGTGAACAGCATTGGACCTGTGTCATCCATAGATATGGTATGAAAATAATTATATTAATAATCATTTGTTGTGCAGAATGCAGATTGAAATGTTGAGCCTGTACACACACACACACACACACACACACACACATAAACACACACACACACACTAGAGCTCTGCTACCCAACCAGAGTCCGACAATATACATCGGGTTAGGGCCGGGTAGGGCCTGTTTTTTCATCCATAACGAGCTAGCTTATCATTTAAAAAATACTAAAATGACTTGATTTCTGGACGAGTGTCTGTTTGCTCCTGCTCTGCTGCACCAGCAGTGTACCTCTCCTGATGTGATGTAGTCTACAACATGTGTGTGTCTGGTGGTTGTTGCTGATGCTAGCAGTCGTCGCTATGGATACGGAAGAAGTGAAATTGAAACTCAAAATCCCAAATGACATTTTGGAAATCTTTTGATTTAGTTGCTGAAACTAAGATGCCCACTAGCCATGTGAAGTGTCGACCTCCCCCCTCGATATTGAAATACGATAGCAAGAGAACCGGCACTTCCTGTCTCCAGTGCCACGTTGACCGAGGATGCAGCGGCCGCCGTACAACAGGAGCAGGTGCCAGTCAGCAACAAAGCATGACGTCATTTCTCTCTGCCCCAAGGCGGTTACTGGCTAAAGTCAAATCAGGAATCACAAACAAATGTGTAGCTTTCTGTAGCATGATATTACGCCCTTTCACACAGTTCAAGGAAGTGGTTTTCTTGATTTAGCTCAGGAGCTAATAAACGTGGACTAGTCATGGCCGCATCCCCGTTGACACTCCCTGACCCCACAAACCATATCACGGAGGTGCCACAAAAATGCTGCTGTAAAGAGGATTGAGGTGGTTGCCAATATTAACAAAGCAATAGCTGATGTAAATGACTTGGGGGGGGATGTCCACATATATGTGGACCGACGATTATCGTAAGGTTAACTACATGGCAATAACCTGCCATTACATTGAGTTCCAGCTGAAAAGCAGAGTGCTAACGACAGCGATGTCCCCCGCCCACAGAAGATGACAAAACATAGTAAGATGAATAATGACTGTGCTTGGTTTTCGATCCGAAAAAGGGGGGGAACAAATCGATATTAATTCCCATGATTTTGGAATATGACGTTCAACGAGTAGGTGTCCACATACCTTTGGTCATGTAGTATATTTGTACTGAATAGCCCACTGAAAATGTTTTTTTGGGGGGGCCGCCGTGCCGAAATAGTTAAAGTTTTGAATAGGCCTATTTAACCCGTGATTGCTGGTTCTGAATAACAGTGGTGAAACACAGAACATATCCACAACAAACAGCAAACTCAAAACTCAAAGCAGAATAATACATTGTTATGATTCATTATTATGATTCATTTTCACCACTCTTATTGGGTGCTCTGGAGCAGGTTTTCATCAAGGATCTCTCTGTACTTTACTCCGTTCATCTTTCACTCGATCCTGACTAGTCTCCCAGTCCCTGCCGTTGAAAAAGATCCCCACAGCATGATGCTGCCACCACCATGCTTCACCGTAGGGATGGTGCCAGGTTTCCTCCAGACGTGACGCTTGGCATTCAGGCCAAAGAGTTCAATCTTGTTTTCACCAGACCAGAGATTCTTGTTTTTCATTGTCTGAGAGTCTTTAGGTGCTTTTTGGCAAACTCCAAGTGGACTGTCATGTGCCTTTTACTGAGGAGTGGCTTCCGTCTGGCCACTCTACCATATAAATGCAGTTAAAAAACGTGAAAGAAAAATATAGGCCAGTCGTCACAACCGAATTCTCTTCTGAAAACCAAATGCATGAAAGGGAAATTGTTCAAAAATCAAAGTAGTGTAGTACGTAGGGAATAGTGCACCGTGGACAGCTTTACAAAACAGATGGGCAGCTTTACAAAACAGATGGGCAGCTTTACAAAACAGATGAACAGCTTTACAAAACAGATGAACAGCTTTACAAAACAGATGGACAGCTTTACAAAACAGATGAACAGCTTTACAAAACAGATGGACAGCTTTACAAAACAGATGAACAGCTTTACAAAACAGATTAACAGCTTTACAAAACAGATGGACAGCTTTACAAAACAGATGGACAGCTTTACAAAACAGATGAACAGCTTTACAAAACAGATCAACAGCTTTACAAAACAGATGAACAGCTTTACAAAACAGATGGACAGCTTTACAAAACAGATGGACAGCTTTACAAAACAGATGAACAGCTTTACAAAACAGATGGACAGCTTTACAAAACAGATGGACAGCTTTACAAAACAGATGAACAGCTTTACAAAACAGATGGACAGCTTTACAAAACAGATGAACAGCTTTACAAAACAGATGGGCAGCTTTACAAAACAGATGGACAGCTTTACAAAACAGATGAACAGCTTTACAAAACAGATGGACAGCTTTACAAAACAGATGAACAGCTTTACAAAACAGATGGACAGCTTTACAAAACAGATGAACAGCTTTACAAAACAGATCAACAGCTTTACAAAACAGATGAACAGCTTTACAAAACAGATGGACAGCTTTACAAAAGAGATGGACAGCTTTACAAAACAGATGGACAGCTTTACAAAACAGATCAACAGCTTTACAAAACAGATCAACAGCTTTACAAAACAGATGGACAGCTTTACAAAACAGATGAACAGCTTTACAAAACAGATGAACAGCTTTACAAAACAGATCAACAGCTTTACAAAACAGATGAACAGCTTTACAAAACAGATGGGCAGCTTTACAAAACAGATCAACAGCTTTACAAAACAGATGGACAGCTTTACAAAACAGATGGACAGCTTTACAAAACAGATGGACAGCTTTACAAAACAGATGGACAGCTTTACAAAACAGATGGACAGCTTTACAAAACAGATGGACAGCTTTACAAAACAGATGGACAGCTTTACAAAACAGATGGACAGCTTTACAAAACAGATGGACAGCTTTACAAAACAGATGAACAGCTTTACAAAACAGATGGACAGCTTTACAAAACAGATGGACAGCTTTACAAAACAGATGAACAGCTTTACAAAACAGATGGACAGCTTTACAAAACAGATGGACAGCTTTACAAAACAGATGGGCAGCTTTACAAAACAGATCAACAGCTTTACAAAACAGATGGACAGCTTTACAAAACAGATGGACAGCTTTACAAAACAGATGGACAGCTTTACAAAACAGATGGACAGCTTTACAAAACAGATGGACAGCTTACCAAAACTTGCCGACATGATACTGAATTCAGATGCAGGTATAATGATACAGTGGAGCTCCACGGTACGGAATTCCGTGTTACTGAAATTCTTATTGCAAAATCTAATATTGGTAGTAGAGGTGTTTCAGGCCAGAGGCTATACTGTAGCTACCAGAGGTGTTTCAGGCCAGAGGCTATACTGTAGCTACCAGAGGTGTTTCAGGCCAGAGGCTATACTGTAGCTCCCAGAGGTGTTTCAGGCCAGAGGCTATACTGTAGCTACCAGAGGTGTTTCAGACCAGAGGCTATACTGTAGCTCCCAGAGGTGTTTCAGACCAGAGGCTATACTGTAGCTCCCAGAGGTGTTTCAGGAAAGAGGCTATACTGTAGCACCCAGAGGTGTTTCAGGCCAGAGGCTATACTGTAGCTCCCAGAGGTGTTTCAGGCCAGAGGCTATACTGTAGCTCCCAGAGGTGTTTCAGGCCAGAGGCTATACTGTAGCTCCCAGAGGTGTTTCAGACCAGAGGCTAAACTGTAGCACCCAGCGGTGTTTCAGACCAGAGGCTAAACTGTAGCACCCAGCGGTGTTTCAGACCAGAGGCTAAACTGTAGCTCCCAGAGGTGTTTCAGACCAGAGGCTATACTGTAGCTCCCAGAGGTGTTTCAGACCAGAGGCTATACTGTAGCTCCCAGAGGTGTTTCAGACCAGAGGCTATACTGTAGCTCCCAGAGGTGTTTCAGACCAAAGGCTATACTGTAGCTCCCAGAGGTGTTTCAGACCAGAGGCTATACTGTAGCTCCCAGAGGTGTTTCAGACCAAAGGCTATACTGTAGCACCCAGATGTGTTTCAGACCAGAGGCTAAACTGTAGCACCCAGCGGTGTTTCAGACCAGAGGCTATACTGTAGCTCCCAGAGGTGTTTCAGACCAGAGGCTAAACTGTAGCTCCCAGAGGTGTTTCAGGAAAGAGGCTATACTGTAGCACCCAGAGGTGTTTCAGACCAGAGGCTATACTGTAGCTCCCAGAGGTGTTTCAGGCCAGAGGCTATACTGTAGCTCCCAGAGGTGTTTCAGACCAGAGGCTATACTGTAGCACCCAGCGGTGTTTCAGACCAGAGGCTATACTGTAGCTCCCAGAGGTGTTTCAGACCAGAGGCTATACTGTAGCTCCCAGCGTGGTTCAGACCAGAGGCTATACTGTAGCTCCCAGAGGTGTTTCAGGCCAGAGGCTATACTGTAGCACCCAGCGGTGTTTCAGGCCAGAGGCTATACTGTAGCTACCAGAGGTGTTTCAGGCCAGAGGCTATACTGTAGCACCCAGAGGTGTTTCAGACCAGAGGCTATACTGTAGCACCCAGCGGTGTTTCAGACCAGAGGCTATACTGTAGCTCCCAGAGGTGTTTCAGACCAGAGGCTAAACTGTAGCTCCCAGAGGTGTTTCAGACCAGAGGCTATACTGTAGCACCCAGCGGTGTTTCAGGCCAGAGGCTATACTGTAGCTCCCAGAGGTGTTTCAGACCAGAGGCTATACTGTAGCTCCCAGAGGTGTTTCAGACCAGAGGCTGTACTGTAGCACCCAGCGGTGTTTCAGGCCAGAGGCTATACTGTAGCTCCCAGAGGTGTTTCAGACCAGAGGCTATACTGTAGCACCCAGAGGTGTTTCAGACCAGAGGCTATACTGTAGCACCCAGAGGTGTTTCAGACCAGAGGCTATACTGTAGCTCCCAGAGGTGTTTCAGACCAGAGGCTATACTGTAGCTACCAGAGGTGTTTCAGACCAGAGGCTATACTGTAGCTCCCAGAGGTGTTTCAGACCAGAGGCTATACTGTAGCACCCAGAGGTGTTTCAGACCAGAGGCTATACTGTAGCTCCCAGAGGTGTTTCAGACCAGAGGCTATACTGTAGCTACCAGAGGTGTTTCAGACCAGAGGCTATACTGTAGCTCCCAGAGGTGTTTCAGACCAGAGGCTATACTGTAGCTCCCAGAGGTGTTTCAGACCAGAGGCTATACTGTAGCTACCAGAGGTGTTTCAGACCAGAGGCTATACTGTAGCACCCAGCGGTGTTGTGATGGTTAAACCTAACAGTGTTGTGATGGTTAAACCTAACAGTGTTGTGATGGTTGAACCTAACAGTGTTGTGATGGTTAAACCTAACAGTGTTGTGATGGTTAAACCTAACAGTGTTGTGATGGCTGAACCTAACAGTGTTGTGATGGTTAAACCTAACAGTGTTGTGATGGTTAAACCTAACAGTGTTGTGATGGTTAAACCTAACAGTGTTGTGATGGTTAAACCTAACAGTGTTGTGATGGTTAAACCTAACAGTGTTGTGATGGCTGAACCTAACAGTGTTGTGATGGCTGAACCTAACAGTGTTGTGATGGTTAAACCTAACAGTGGTGTGATGGTTAAACCTAACAGTGTTGTGATGGTTAAACCTAACAGTGTTGTGATGGTTAAACCTAACAGTGTTGTGATGGTTAAACCTAACAGTGTTGTGATGGTTAAATCTAACAGTGTTGTGATGGTTAAACCTAACAGTGGTGTGATGGCTGAACCTAAAAGTGTTGTGATGGCTGAACCTAACAGTGGTGTGATGGCTGAACCTAACAGTGTTGTGATGGTTAAACCTAACAGTGTTGTGATGGTTAAACCTAACAGTGTTGTAATGGTTAAACCTAACAGTGTTGTGATGGCTGAACCTAACAGTGTTGTGATGGCTGAACCTAACAGTGTTGTGATGGTTAAACCTAACAGTGTTGTGATGGTTAAACCTAACAGTGTTGTGATGGTTAAACCTAACAGTGTTGTGATGGCTGAACCTAACAGTGTTGTGATGGTTAAACCTAACAGTGTTGTGATGGTTAAACCTAACAGTGTTGTGATGGTTAAACCTAACAGTGTTGTGATGGTTAAACCTAACAGTGTTGTGATGGTTAAACCTAACAGTGTTGTGATGGTTAAACCTAACAGTGTTGTGATGGTTAAACCTAACAGTGTTGTGATGGCTCAACCTAACAGTGTTGTGATGGTTAAACCTAACAGTGTTGTGATGGTTAAACCTAACAGTGTTGTGATGGCTCAACCTAACAGTGTTGTGATGGTTAAACCTAACAGTGTTGTGATGGTTAAACCTAACAGTGTTGTGATGGTTAAACCTAACAGTGTTGTGATGGCTGAACCTAACAGTGTTGTGATGGTTAAACCTAACAGTGTTGTGATGGTTAAACCTAACAGTGTTGTGATGGTTAAACCTAACAGTGTTGTGATGGCTCAACCTAACAGTGTTGTGATGGTTAAACCTAACAGTGTTGTGATGGTTCAACCTAACAGTGTTGTGATGGCTGAACCTAACAGTGTTGTGATGGTTAAACCTAACAGTGTTGTGATGGCTCAACCTAACAGTGTTGTGATGGTTAAACCTAACAGTGTTGTGATGGTTAAACCTAACAGTGTTGTGATGGTTAAACCTAACAGTGTTGTGATGGCTGAACCTAACAGTGTTGTGATGGCTCAACCTAACAGTGTTGTGATGGTTAAACCTAACAGTGTTGTGATGGTTAAACCTAACAGTGTTGTGATGGTTAAACCTAACAGTGTTGTGATGGTTAAACCTAACAGTGTTGTGATGGTTAAACCTAACAGTGTTGTGATGGTTAAACCTAACAGTGTTGTGATGGTTAAAACTAACAGTGTTGTGATGGTTAAACCTAACAGTGTTGTGATTGCTGAACCTAACAGTGTTGTGATGGTTAAACCTAACAGTGTTGTGATGGTTAAACCTAACAGTGTTGTGATGGCTGAACCTAACAGTGTGTGATGGTTAAACCTAACAGTGTTGTGATGGCTGAACCTAACAGTGTTGTGATGGCTGAACCTAACAGTGTTGTGATGGTTAAACCTAACAGTGTTGTGATGGTTAAACCTAACAGTGTTGTGATGGCTGAACCTAACAGTGGTGTGATGGCTGAACCTAACAGTGTTGTGATGGTTAAACCTAACAGTGTTGTGATGGCTGAACCTAACAGTGTTGTGATGGTTAAACCTAACAGTGTTGTGATGGCTGAACCTAACAGTGTTGTGATGGTTAAACCTAACAGTGTTGTGATGGCTGAACCTAACAGTGTTGTGATGGTTAAACCTAACAGTGTTGTGATGGTTAAACCTAACAGTGTTGTGATGGTTAAACCTAACAGTGTTGTGATGGTTAAAACTAACAGTGTTGTGATGGTTAAACCTAACAGTGTTGTGATGGCTGAACCTAACAGTGTTGTGATGGTTAAACCTAACAGTGTTGTGATGGTTAAACCTAACAGTGTTGTGATGGCTGAACCTAACAGTGTGTGATGGTTAAACCTAACAGTGTTGTGATGGTTAAACCTAACAGTGGTGTGATGGCTGAACCTAACAGTGTTGTGATGGTTAAACCTAACAGTGTCGTGATGGTTAAACCTAACAGTGTTGTGATGGTTAAACCTAACAGTGTTGTGATGGTTAAACCTAACAGTGTTGTGATGGTTAAACCTAACAGTGTTGTGATGGTTAAACCTAACAGTGTTGTGATGGTTAAACCTAACAGTGTTGTGATGGCTGAACCTAACAGTGTTGTGATGGTTAAACCTAACAGTGTTGTGATGGCTGAACCTAACAGTGTTGTGATGGTTAAACCTAACAGTGTTGTGATGGTTAAACCTAACAGTGTTGTGATGGTTAAACCTAACAGTGTTGTGATGGTTAAAACTAACAGTGTTGTGATGGCTGAACCTAACAGTGTTGTGATGGCTGAACCTAACAGTGTTGTGATGGCTGAACCTAACAGTGTTGTGATGGCTGAACCTAACAGTGTTGTGATGGTTAAACCTAACAGTGTCGTGATGGCTGAACCTAACAGTGTTGTGATGGCTGAACCTAACAGTGTTGTGATGGTTAAACCTAACAGTGTTGTGATGGTTAAACCTAACAGTGTTGTGATGGCTGAACCTAACAGTGTTGTGATGGTTAAACCTAACAGTGTTGTGATGGTTAAACCTAACAGTGTTGTGATGGTTGAACCTAACAGTGTTGTGATGGCTGAACCTAACAGTGTTGTGATGGTTAAACCTAACAGTGTTGTGATGGTTAAAACTAACAGTGTTGTGATGGCTGAACCTAACAGTGTTGTGATGGCTGAACCTAACAGTGTTGTGATGGCTGAACCTAACAGTGTTGTGATGGCTGAACCTAACAGTGTTGTGATGGTTAAACCTAACAGTGTCGTGATGGCTGAACCTAACAGTGTTGTGATGGCTGAACCTAACAGTGTTGTGATGGTTAAACCTAACAGTGTTGTGATGGTTAAACCTAACAGTGTTGTGATGGCTGAACCTAACAGTGTTGTGATGGTTAAACCTAACAGTGTTGTGATGGTTAAACCTAACAGTGTTGTGATGGCTGAACCTAACAGTGTTGTGATGGCTGAACCTAACAGTGTTGTGATGGTTAAACCTAACAGTGTTGTGATGGTTAAACCTAACAGTGTTGTGATGGCTGAACCTAACAGTGTTGTGATGGCTGAACCTAACAGTGTTGTGATGGTTAAACCTAACAGTGTTGTGATGGTTAAACCTAACAGTGTTGTGATGGCTGAACCTAACAGTGTTGTGATGGCTGAACCTAACAGTGTTGTGATGGTTAAACCTAACAGTGTTGTGATGGCTGAACCTAACAGTGTTGTGATGGTTAAACCTAACAGTGTTGTGATGGTTAAACCTAACAGTGTTGTGATGGTTAAACCTAACAGTGGTGTGATGGTTAAACCTAACAGTGTTGTGATGGTTAAACCTAACAGTGTTGTGATGGTTAAACCTAACAGTGTTGTGATGGTTAAACCTAACAGTGGTGTGATGGTTAAACCTAACAGTGTTGTGATGGCTGAACCTAACAGTGTTGTGATGGTTAAACCTAACAGTGTTGTGATGGCTGAACCTAACAGTGTTGTGATGGCTGAACCTAACAGTGTTGTGATGGCTGAACCTAACAGTGTTGTGATGGTTAAACCTAACAGTGTTGTGATGGTTAAACCTAACAGTGTTGTGATGGTTAAACCTAACAGTGTTGTGATGGTTAAACCTAACAGTGTTGTGATGTCTGAACCTAACAGTGGTGTGATGGCTGAACCTAACAGTGTTGTGATGGCTGAACCTAACAGTGTTGTGATGGTTAAACCTAACAGTGTTGTGATGGTTAAACCTAACAGTGTTGTGATGGCTGAACCTAACAGTGTTGTGATGGCTGAACCTAACAGTGTTGTGATGGCTGAACCTAACAGTGTTGTGATGGCTGAACCTAACAGTGTTGTGATGGCTGAACCTAACAGTGTTGTGATGGTTAAACCTAACAGTGTTGTGATGGTTAAACCTAACAGTGTTGTGATGGCTGAACCTAACAGTTGTGATGGCTGGGACTGGGGGGTGTTTTTGATGATTGCTGAACCTAACAGTGTTGTGATGGTTAAACCTAACAGTGTTGTGATGGTTAAACCTAACAGTGTTGTGATGGCTGAACCTAACAGTGTTGTGATGGCTGAACCTAACAGTGTTGTGATGGCTGAACCTAACAGTGTTGTGATGGCTGAAACCTAACAGTGTTGTGATGGCTAAACCTAACAGTGTTGTGATGGTTAAACCTAACAGTGTTGTGATGGTTAAACCTAACAGTGTTGTGATGGTTAAACCTAACAGTGTTGTGATGGTTAAACCTAACAGTGTTGTGATGGTTAAACCTAACAGTGTTGTGATGGTTAAACCTAACAGTGTTGTGATGGTTAAACCTAACAGTGTTGTGATGGCTGAACCTAACAGTGTTGTGATGGCTGAACCTAACAGTGTTGTGATGGTTTAAACCTAACAGTGTGTGATGGTTAACCTAACAGTGTGTGATGGTTAAACCTAACATGTTGTGATGGTTAAACCTAACAGTGTTGTGATGGTTAAACCTAACAGTGTTGTGATGGTTAAACCTAACAGTGTTGTGATGGTTAAACCTAACAGTGGTGTGATGGCTGAACCTAACAGTGTTGTGATGGCTGAACCTAACAGTGGTGTGATGGCTGAACCTAACAGTGTTGTGATGGTTAAACCTAACAGTGTTGTGATGGTTAAACCTAACAGTGTTGTAATGGTTAAACCTAACAGTGTTGTGATGGCTGAACCTAACAGTGTTGTGATGGCTGAACCTAACAGTGTTGTGATGGTTAAACCTAACAGTGTTTGTGATGGTTAAACCTAACGTGTTGTGATGGTTAACCTAACAGTGTTGTGATGGCTGAACCTAACAGTGTTGTGATGGTTAACCTAACATGTTGTGATGTTAAACCTAACAG
>NW_024060399.1:0-24915 GCF_016432855.1 Salvelinus namaycush | reverse complement strand
CCTTAGAGAAATAGTCTTCAGGTCAAACTTCCAGTCCATAAGAAACCCAAATGGAACCCATAGTCCTTAGAGAAATAGTCTTCAGGCCAAACTTCCAGTCCACATAAGAAACCCAAATGGAACCCAGTGTCCTTAGAGAAATAGTCTTCAGGCCAAACTTCCAGTCCACATAAGAAACCCAAATGGAACCCAGTAGGCCTTCATCTCAGATACTAACCCTACTGGACTAACCCTACTGAAATAGTCTTCAGGTAACCTTCCAGTCCACTAAGAAACCCAAATGGAACCCAGTAGGCCTTCATCTCAGATACTAACCCTACTGGATAACCCTACTGAAAATAGTCTTCAGCCAAACCTCCAGTCCACATAAGAAACCCAAATGGAACCCAGTAGTCCTTAGAGAAATAGTCTTCAGGCCAAACTTCCAGTCCACATAAGAAACCCAAATGGAACCCAGTAGTCCTTAGAGAAATAGTCTTCGGGCTAACCTTCCAGTCCACATAAGAAACCCAAATGGAACCCAGTAGTCCTTAGAGAAATAGTCTTCGGGCCAACCTTAACATAAAGTAGTAATCCACAAGGTCACTAACAATAAACAAAACAACCCTGTTTACTTTGAGAAGATTGTCACTTCTAAATAATTGAGAAAACTAGGCCTTTTAAACTATAAACAGTTTGCTAGTAACAAACATTTCTCTAACAGTACACTCTTTCACTGCGCTGATGAGCGTCCACCATATTGTTTTCAGCTGTCAAGTCCTTTCCAATCAGTGCAGAGGCAACTGAGCCACTCGAACCATAGTGAGATGTCAGACGGTTATCAGAGGTTATTAATGAGTTGACAGTGCCGTGTCTCTCCAATAACATTATGTTCTGTTCTCTCCACAGTGCTGGTGTGGGCCGGACAGGGACCTTCATAGCTCTGGACCGACTCATGCAGCACATCAGAGAACATGAGTTTACTGACATCCTGGGGATGGTGTCAGAGATGAGGTCCCATCGACTCTCCATGGTCCAGACAGAGGTAAGAGACAGTCCAGTGGGGTTAGTATCTGAGATGAGGTCCCATCGACTCTCCATGGTCCAGACAGAGGTAAGAGACAGTACCAGTGGGGTTAGTATCTGAGATGAGGTCCCATCGACTCTCCATGGTCCAGACAGAGGTAAGAGACAGTACCAGTGTGGTTAGTATCTGAGATGAGGTCCCATCGACTCTCCATGGTCCAGACAGAGGTAAGAGACAGTACCAGTGTGGTTAGTATCTGAGATGAGATGAGGTCCCATCTACTCTCCATGGTCCAGACAGAGGTTAGACTCTGTCTCCTTTCCCCTTAGACCGAGGTACTGTAGGACCCATCTGGTCTCTGGTCAGACTCTGTCTCCTCAGACTGAGGTACTGTAGGACCCATCTGGTCTCTGGTCAGACTCTGTCTCCTCAGACCGAGGTACTGTAGGGACCCATCTGGTCTCTGGTCAGACTCTGTCCCCTCAGACCGAGGTACTGTAGGGACCCATCTGGTCTCTGGTCAGACTCTGTCCCCTCAGACCGAGGTACTGTAGGACCCATCTGGTCTCTGGTCAGACTCTGTCCCCTCAGACTGAGGTACTGTAGGACCCATCTGGTCTCTGGTCAGACTCTGTCCCCTCAGACCGAGGTACTGTAGGACCCATCTGGTCTCTGGTCAGACTCTGTCCCCTCAGACCGAGGTACTGTAGGACCCATCTGGTCTCTGGTCAGACTCTGTCCCCTCAGACTGAGGTACTGTAGGGACCCATCTGGTCTCTGGTCAGACTCTGTCCCCTCAGACCGAGGTACTGTAGGACCCATCTGGTCTCTGGTCAGACTCTGTCCCCTTTCCCCTCAGACCGAGGTACTGTAGGACCCATCTGGTCTCTGGTCAGACTCTGTCCCCTTTCCCCTCAGACCGAGGTACTGTAGGACCCATCTGGTCTCTGGTCAGACTCTGTCCCCTTTCCCCTCAGACCGAGGTACTGTAGGGACCCATCTGGTCTCTGGTCAGACTCTGTCCCCTCAGACTGAGGTACTGTAGGGACCCATCTGGTCTCTGGTCAGACTCTGTCCCCTCAGACCGAGGTACTGTAGGGACCCATCTGGTCTCTGGTCAGACTCTGTCCCCTGAGACCGAGGTACTGTAGGACCCATCTGGTCTCTGGTCAGACTCTGTCCCCTCAGACTGAGGTACTGTAGGGACCCATCTGGTCTCTGGTCAGACTCTGTCTCCTCAGACTGAGGTACTGTAGGGACCCATCTGGTCTCTGGTCAGACTCTGTCCCCTCAGACCGAGGTACTGTAGGACCCATCTGGTCTCTGGTCAGACTCTGTCCCCTCAGACCGAGGTACTGTAGGACCCATCTGGTCTCTGGTCAGACTCTGTCCCCTCAGACCGAGGTACTGTAGGGACCCATCTGGTCTCTGGTCAGACTCTGTCCCCTCAGACCGAGGTACTGTAGGACCCATCTGGTCTCTGGTCAGACTCTGTCCCCTCAGACCGAGGTACTGTAGGACCCATCTGGTCTCTGGTCAGACTCTGTCCCCTTTCCCCTCAGACCGAGGTACTGTAGGACCCATCTGGTCTCTGGTCAGACTCTGTCCCCTTTCCCCTCAGACCGAGGTACTGTAGGACCCATCTGGTCTCTGGTCAGACTCTGTCCCCTTTCCCCTCAGACCGAGGTACTGTAGGGACCCATCTGGTCTCTGGTCAGACTCTGTCCCCTCAGACTGAGGTACTGTAGGGACCCATCTGGTCTCTGGTCAGACTCTGTCCCCTCAGACCGAGGTACTGTAGGGACCCATCTGGTCTCTGGTCAGACTCTGTCCCCTGAGACCGAGGTACTGTAGGACCCATCTGGTCTCTGGTCAGACTCTGTCCCCTCAGACTGAGGTACTGTAGGGACCCATCTGGTCTCTGGTCAGACTCTGTCTCCTCAGACTGAGGTACTGTAGGGACCCATCTGGTCTCTGGTCAGACTCTGTCCCCTCAGACCGAGGTACTGTAGGACCCATCTGGTCTCTGGTCAGACTCTGTCCCCTCAGACCGAGGTACTGTAGGACCCATCTGGTCTCTGGTCAGACTCTGTCCCCTCAGACCGAGGTACTGTAGGGACCCATCTGGTCTCTGGTCACTCTGTCCCCTCAGACCGAGGTACTGTAGGACCCATCTGGTCTCTGGTCAGACTCTGTCCCCTCAGACCGAGGTACTGTAGGACCCATCTGGTCTCTGGTCAGACTCTGTCCCCTCAGACTGAGGTACTGTAGGACCCATCTGGTCTCTGGTCAGACTCTGTCCCCTCAGACCGAGGTACTGTAGGACCCATCTGGTCTCTGGTCAGACTCTGTCCCCTCAGACCGAGGTACTGTAGGACCCATCTGGTCTCTGGTCAGACTCTGTCCCCTCAGACCGAGGTACTGTAGGACCCATCTGGTCTCTGGTCAGAACTAGGGCACTATATAGGGAATAGGGCTCTGGTCAGAACTAGGGCATTATATAGGGAATAGGGCTCTGGTCAGAACTAGGGCACTATATAGGGAATAGGGCTCTGGTCAGAACTAGGGCACTATATAGGGAATAGGGCTCTGGTCAGAACTAGGGCACTATATAGGGAATAGGGCTCTGGTCAGAACTAGTGAACTATATAGGGAATAGGGCTCTGGTCAGAACTAGGGCACTATATAGGGAATAGGGCTCTGGTCAGAACTAGGGCACTATATAGGGAATAGGGCTCTGGTCAGAACTAGTGAACTATATAGGGAATAGGGCTCTGGTCAGAACTAGGGCACTATATAGGGAATAGGGCTCTGGTCAGAACTAGTGAACTATATAGGGAATAGGGCCCTGGTCAGAACTAGGGCACTATATAGGGAATAGGGCTCTGGTCAGAACTAGGGCACTATATAGGGAATAGGGCCCTGGTCAGAACTAGGGCACTATATCGGGAATAGGGTGCCTTTTCAGACACACTTATGCACTGTCACTAAAACATTCTTCTGTTGACATTCTTCCTGTATGATGTCACTTCCTGTAGGAGCAGTATGTGTTCATCCACCAGTGTGTCCTGCTGATGTGGAAGAAGAAGAAGACACAGTCCATCACCAGTGATGTCATCTACGAGAACATCAGCAAGTCCTAGTGACGCCTCCTGCACAATGTAAGAATATATAGACGCCCCTCTGAATATATAGACACCCCTCTGAATCTATAGGCACCCCTCTGAATCTATAGGCACCCCTCTGAATCTATAGGCACCCCTCTGAATCTATAGGCACCCCTCTGAATCTATAGGCACCCCTCTGAATATATAGGCACCCCTCTGAATCTATAGGCACCCCCCTGAATCTATAGGCACCCCTCTGAATCTATAGGCACCCCTCTGAATCTATAGACACCCCTCTGAATCTATAGACACCCCTCTCTGAATCTATAGACACCCCTCTGAATCTATAAACACCCCTCTCTGAATCTATAGACACACCTCTGAATCTATAGACACCCCTCAATCTATAAACACACCTCTGAATCTATAAACACCCCTCTCTGAATCTATAGGCACTCCTCTGAATCTATAGACACCCCTCTGAATCTATAAACACTCCTCTGAATCTATAGACACCCCCCTCTGAATCTATAGGCACCCCTCTCTGAATCTATAGACACCCCTCTCTGAATCTATAGACACCCCTCTGAATCCCATCTCTGTCATCAGATGGAGAGACTATATCTGAGCAGGTCCCTACACCAGCAGTTCTATACTAACCCTATTCTTCCTGTTTCAGGTCGTGACATCACTCAAACTCCCGTGCTTCAGGCATCCCTGCTCTACCGAGACGCCTTTCATCATTGACACAAAAACAAATGAACACAGAATGTTTGACTAATCTGACAACGACACAAGAAGAACAACAGGGGTGTGGGATTGAACAGGGGTCTGAAGGAGTCTTGTTCACTGACTCAGACGGATTAGAGTTTTAATTGGTGTTAGTTGTGTGGGATTGAACAGGGCTCTGAAGGAGTCTTGTTCACTGACTCAGACGGATTAGAGTTTTAATTGGTGTTAGTTGTGTGGGATTGAACAGGGCTCTGAAGGAGTCTTGTTCACTGACTCAGACGGACCAGGAGTTCTGGCACTGTGAACCTTGTTTCCCCTCTTCGACCTTCAGCAGAACTACAACACAGCTGACAGAGACGTCAGGAACCAGGTTGGTTGGGACAGCAGCGTGACCCCTCTCTGAGGGATGAAACGTCTTTTATAAAAGGACACATACCTTGTTTAGAGGGAGTGTGGACCCGTCCTTCACACAGCAACTTAGTGGAACTGAACTGAAGTAAGAGTGGTTCACGACTCAGACACCGTCTCCAGCTGCAACAAACTTCACATCTCAGACACCGTCTCCAGCTGCAACAAACTTCACGTCTCAGACACCGTCTCCAGCTGCAACAAACTTCACATCTCAGACAGCGTCTCCAGCTGTAACAAACTTCACATCTCAGACACCGTCTCCAGCTGCAACAAACTTCACGTCTCAGACACCGTCTCCAGCTGCAACAAACTTCACGTCTCAGACACCGTCTCCAGCTGCAACAAACTTCACGTCTCAGATACCGTCTCCAGCTGCAACAAACTTCACATCTCAGATACCGTCTCCAGCTGCAACAAACTTCACGTCTCAGATACCGTCTCCAGCTGCAACAAACTTCACATCTCAGATACCGTCTCCAGCTGCAACAAACTTCACGTCTCCGACACCGTCTCCAGCTGCAACAAACTTCACGTCTCCGACACCGTCTCCAGCTGCAACAAACTTCACATCTCAGACACCGTCTCCAGCTGCAACAAGCTTCACATCTCAGACACCGTCTCCAGCTGCAACAAACTTCACGCCTCCGACACCGTCTCCAGCTGCAACAAACTTCACGTCTCAGACAGCGTCTCCAGCTGCAACAAACTTCACATCTCCGACACCGTCTCCAGCTGCAACAAACTTCACTTCTCCGACACCGTCTCCAGCTGCAACAAACGTCACATCTCAGACAGCGTCTCCAGCTGCAACAAACTTCACGTCTCAGACAGCGCCTCCAGCTGCAACAAACTTCACGTCTCAGATACCGTCTCCAGCTGCAACAAACTTCACATCTCAGACACCGTCTCCAGCTGCAACAACCTTCACATCTCAGACACCGTCTCCAGCTGCAACAAACTTCACATCTCAGACACCGTCTCCAACTGCAACAAACTTCACGTCTCAGACAGCGTCTCCAGCTGCAACAAACTTCACGTCTCAGACACCGTCTCCAGCTGCAACAAACTTCACATCTCAGACACCGTCTCCAGCTGCAACAAACTTCACATCTCAGACACCGTCTCCAGCTGCAACAAACTTCACATCTCAGACACCGTCTCCAGCTGCAACAAACGTCACATCTCAGACAGCGTCTCCAGCTGCAACAAACTTCACGTCTCAGACAGCGTCTCCAGCTGCAACAAACTTCACATCTCAGATACCGTCTCCAGCTGCAACAAACTTCACATCTCAGACACCGTCTCCAGCTGCAACAAACTTCACATCTCAGACACCGTCTCCAGCTGCAACAAGCTTCACATCTCCGACAGCGTCTCCAGCTGCAACAAACTTCACGTCTCAGATACCGTCTCCAGCTGCAACAAGCTTCACGTCTCAGACACCGTCTCCAGCTGCAACAAACTTCACATCTCAGACACCGTCTCCAGCTGCAACAAACTTCACGTCTCAGACAGCGTCTCCAGCTGCAACAAACCTCACATCTCCGACACCGTCTCCAGCTGCAACAAACTTCACTTCTCAGACACCGTCTCCAGCTGCAACAAACTTCACATCTCAGACACCGTCTCCAGCTGCAACAAACTTCACGTCTCCGACACCGTCTCCAGCTGCAACAAACTTCACGTCTCAGATACCGTCTCCAGCTGCAACAAGCTTCACGTCTCAGACAGCGTCTCCAGCTGCAACAAACTTCACGTCTCAGACAGCGTCTCCAGCTGCAACAAACCTCACATCTCCGACACCGTCTCCAGCTGCAACAAACTTCACTTCTCAGACACCGTCTCCAGCTGCAACAAACTTCACATCTCAGACACCGTCTCCAGCTGCAACAAACTTCACGTCTCAGACAGCGTCTCCAGCTGCAACAAACTTCACATCTCAGACAGCGTCTCCAGCTGCAACAAACTTCACATCTCAGACACCGTCTCCAGCTGCAACAAACTTCACATCTCAGACACCGTCTCCAGCTGCAACAAACTTCACGTCTCAGACAGCGTCTCCAGCTGCAACAAACTTCACGTCTCAGACACCGTCTCCAGCTGCAACAAACTTCACGTCTCAGACACCGTCTCCAGCTGCAACAAACCTCACATCTCAGACACCGTCTCCAGCTGCAACAAACTTCACATCTCAGACACCGTCTCCAGCTGCAACAAACTTCACGTCTCAGACACCGTCTCCAGCTGCAACAAACTTCACGTCTCAGACACCGTCTCCAGCTGCAACAAACCTCACATCTCCGACACCGTCTCCAGCTGCAACAAGCTTCACATCTCAGACAGCGTCTCCAGCTGCAACAAGCTTCACATCTCAGACAGCGTCTCCAGCTGCAACAAACTTCACATCTCTGACACCGTCTCAGACACCGTCTCAGACACCGTCTCCAGCTGCAACAAACTTCACGTCTCAGACACCGTCTCCAGCTGCAACAAACTTCACATCTCAGACAGCGTCTCCAGCTGCAACAAACTTCACATCTCAGACACCGTCTCCAGCTGAAACAAACTTCACATCTCCGACACCGTCTCCAGCTGCAACAAACTTCACGTATCCGACACCGTCTCCAGCTGCAACAAACTTCACATCTCAGACACCGTCTCCAGCTGAAACAAACTTCACATCTCCGACACCGTCTCCAGCTGCAACAAACTTCACATCTCAGACAGCGTCTCCAGCTGCAACAAGCTTCACGTCTCAGACAGCGTCTCCAGCTGCAACAAACTTCACATCTCAGACACCGTCTCCAGCTGCAACAAACTTCACGTCTCAGACAGCGTCTCCAGCTGCAACAAACCTCACATCTCCGACACCGTCTCCAGCTGCAACAAACTTCACTTCTCAGACACCGTCTCCAGCTGCAACAAACTTCACATCTCAGACACCGTCTCCAGCTGCAACAAACTTCACATCTCAGACACCGTCTCCAGCTGCAACAAACTTCACGTCTCAGATACCGTCTCCAGCTGCAACAAGCTTCACGTCTCAGACACCGTCTCCAGCTGCAACAAACTTCACTTCTCAGACACCGTCTCCAGCTGCAACAAACTTCACGTCTCAGACACCGTCTCCAGCTGCAACAAACTTCACATCTCAGACAGCGTCTCCAGCTGCAACAAACTTCACGTCTCAGACAGCGTCTCCAGCTGCAACAAACTTCACATCTCAGACAGCGTCTCCAGCTGCAACAAGCTTCACGTCTCAGACAGCGTCTCCAGCTGCAACAAACTTCACGTCTCAGACACCGTCTCCAGCTGCAACAAACTTCAGATCTCAGACACCGTCTCCAGCTGCAACAAACTTCACGTCTCAGACACCGTCTCCAGCTGCAACAAACTTCACGTCTCAGACAGCGTCTCCAGCTGCAACAAATTTCACGTCTCAGACACCGTCTCCAGCTGCAACAAACTTCACGTCTCAGACACCGTCTCCAGCTGCAACAAACTTCACGTCTCAGACAGCGTCTCCAGCTGCAACAAACTTCACATCTCAGACACCGTCTCCAGCTGCAACAAACTTCACATCTCAGACACCGTCTCCAGCTGCAACAAACTTCACGTCTCCGACACCGTCTCCAGCTGCAACAAACTTCACATCTCAGACACCGTCTCCAGCTGCAACAAGCTTCACGTCTCAGACACCGTCTCCAGCTGCAACAAACTTCACATCTCAGACACCGTCTCCAGCTGCAACAAACTTCACGTCTCAGACAGCGTCTCAGACACCGTCTCCAGCTGCAACAAACTTCACATCTCAGACACCGTCTCCAGCTGCAACAAACTTCACATCTCAGACACCGTCTCCAGCTGCAACAAACTTCACGTCTCAGACACCGTCTCCAGCTGCAACAAACTTCACGTCTCAGACACCGTCTCCAGCTGCAACAAACTTCACGTCTCAGACAGCGTCTCCAGCTGCAACAAACTTCACATCTCAGACACCGTCTCCAGCTGCAACAAACTTCACGTCTCAGACACCGTCTCCAGCTGCAACAAACTTCACGTCTCAGACACCGTCTCCAGCTGCAACAAACTTCACATCTCAGACACCGTCTCCAGCTGCAACAAACTTCACGTCTCAGACACCGTCTCCAGCTGCAACAAACTTCACGTCTCAGACAGCGTCTCCAGCTGCAACAAACTTCACATCTCAGACACCGTCTCCAGCTGCAACAAACTTCACATCTCAGACACCGTCTCCAGCTGCAACAAACTTCACATCTCAGATACCGTCTCCAGCTGCAACAAACTTCACGTCTCAGACACCGTCTCCAGCTGCAACAAACTTCACGTCTCAGACAGCGTCTCCAGCTGCAACAAACTTCACGTCTCAGACAGCGTCTCCAGCTGCAACAAGCTTCACGTCTCCGACACCGTCTCCAGCTGCAACAAACTTCACATCTCAGACACCTTCTCCAGCTGCAACAAACTTCACGTCTCAGACAGCGTCTCCAGCTGCAACAAACTTCACGTCTCAGACACCGTCTCCAGCTGCAACAAACTTCACGTCTCAGACACCGTCTCCAGCTGCAACAAACTTCACGTCTCAGACACCGTCTCCAGCTGCAACAAACTTCACATCTCAGACAGCGTCTCCAGCTGCAACAAACTTCACATCTCAGACACCGTCTCCAGCTGCAACAAACTTCACATCTCAGACAGCGTCTCCAGCTGCAACAAACTTCACGTCTCAGACACCGTCTCCAGCTGCAACAAACTTCACGTCTCAGACAGCGTCTCAGACACCGTCTCCAGCTGCAACAAACTTCACGTCTCAGACACCGTCTCCAGCTGCAACAAACTTCACTTCTCAGACACCGTCTCCAGCTGCAACAAACTTCACATCTCAGACACCGTCTCCAGCTGCAACAAACTTCACGTCTCAGACAGCGTCTCCAGCTGCAACAAACTTCACATCTCAGACAGCGTCTCCAGCTGCAACAAGCTTCACATCTCAGACACCGTCTCCAGCTGCAACAAACTTCACGTCTCAGACACCGTCTCCAGCTGCAACAAACTTCAGATCTCAGACACCGTCTCCAGCTGCAACAAACTTCACGTCTCAGACACCGTCTCCAGCTGCAACAAACTTCACGTCTCAGACAGCGTCTCCAGCTGCAACAAATTTCACATCTCAGACACCGTCTCCAGCTGCAACAAACTTCACGTCTCAGACACCGTCTCCAGCTGCAACAAACTTCACGTCTCAGACACCGTCTCCAGCTGCAACAAACTTCACGTCTCAGACAGCGTCTCAGACACCGTCTCCAGCTGCAACAAACTTCACATCTCAGACACCGTCTCCAGCTGCAACAAACTTCACATCTCAGACACCGTCTCCAGCTGCAACAAACTTCACGTCTCAGACAGCGTCTCCAGCTGCAACAAACTTCACATCTCAGACACCGTCTCCAGCTGCAACAAACTTCACCCCTCAGACACCGTCTCCAGCTGCAACAAACTTCACATCTCAGACACCGTCTCCAGCTGCAACAAACTTCACGTCTCAGACACCGTCTCCAGCTGCAACAAACTTCACGTCTCAGACACCGTCTCAGACAGCGTCTCCAGCTGCAACAAACTTCACATCTCAGACACCGTCTCAGACAGTGTCTCCAGCTGCAACAAGCTTCTATTCTCTACTTTACACTGCCACCCTGGCCGGAGACACTGGAGGAAAGGACTGTTACAGACAGATTGCTCTTGGAGGAAAGGCCTGTTACAGACAGATTGCTCTTGGAGGAAAGGCCTGTTACAGACAGGTGGCTCTTGGAGGAAAGGACTGTTACAGACAGATTGCTCTTGGAGGAAAGGCCTGTTACAGACAGATTGCTCTTGGAGGAAAGGCCTGTTACAGACAGATTGCTCTTGGAGGAAAGGACTGTTACAGACAGATTGCTCTTGGAGGAAAGGCCTGTTACAGACAGGTGGCTCTTGGAGGAAAGGCCTGTTACAGACAGATTGCTCTTGGAGGAAAGGCCTGTTACAGACAGATTGCTCTTGGAGGAAAGGCCTGTTACAGACAGATTGCTCTTGGAGGAAAGGCCTGTTACAGACAGATTGCTCTTGGAGGAAAGGCCTGTTACAGACAGATTGCTCTTGGAGGAAAGGCCTGTTACAGACAGATTGCTCTTGGAGGAAAGGCCTGTTACAGACAGATTGCTCTTGGAGGAAAGGCCTGTTACAGACAGGTTGCTCTTGGAGGAAAGGCCTGTTACAGACAGATTGCTCTTGGAGGAAAGGCCTGTATCGTTTCAGCCGACTGCCAGCTTGTCAACATCACAGTACCATGACAAGACATGGGTTGTGGAATGTCAGTTTAGAAGCTAAATACTGTGTTTCTATTGGCTAGAGACTGTTCTAATCTAGAGACTGTATTTCTATTGGCTAGAAACTGTGTAATGCCAGTTTAGACTGTGGATCTATTGTTGTGCTTGCCCTGAGACCTTGGATTGGCTGTGGCCATTTGATGACACGAGAGGAGAGCTGAGAGGAGACACTACCGTATTTCTGTCTGGTCCACATCACACTGCCCTGAGACTGATGATGCTGCTGCCTACTGTACTGTGGAGACATAACACACCTTGTCTGGTATAGAAATGGGGAGGTTTTTAACTGTCATTTAAACCTCTTTACTGAAACAACAAGAGAGATGTCTTCTAGAAGATGGGGAGGTTTTTAACTGTCATTTAAACCTCTTTACTGAAACAACAAGAGAGATGTCTTCTAGAAGATGGGGAGGTTTTAAACTGTCATTTAAACATCTTTACTGAAACAACAAGAGAGATGTCTTCTAGAAGATGGGGAGGTTTTAAACTGTCATTTAAACCTCTTTACTGAAACAACAAGAGAGATGTCTTCTAGAAGATGGGGAGGTTTTTAACTGTCATTTAAACCTCTTTACTGAAACAACAAGAGAGATGTCTTCTAGAAGATGGGGAGGTTTTTAACTGTCATTTAAACCTCTTTACTGAAACAACAAGAGAGATGTCTTCTAGAAGATGGGGAGGTTTTTAACTGTCATTTAAACCTCTTTACTGAAACAACAAGAGTGATGTCTTCTAGAAGATGGGGAGGTTTTAAACTGTCATTTGTTTACCAGGGTATATAATTGCATTAGTTGCAATCAAGTGTTGAGACATGAACGGTGCATGTTGTAAATGTGCATATCAGATTAGACACTTCCTGTGTCTCCTGGTGATGACATCAGACCTACAGACAGCACCGTTCTGATGTCACACTGAGAGGGATTCTCCACTAGGGTGTGATGTCCAGTTTACCTCCATCTATATGGGACCTCTGGACAGGGAAGGAAATGGAATAACCCAAAACAAATATCAAATCAAACACATATTTTATTTTCTTCTCACTCTAGCTCAGAGTTATCAACGTACAGTATTGTTGAGGTACATTATCAAACAGTTGAGTGTTTACTAAGAAAGGGATCATTACACGATCTTGATTGTTGGTGCGGTAGCTACTGAGTTAAGAGTTAGGACTACTGTACTGGCCTTCCGTCTCCAGCTCATCTGTCCAGCCGTCCGTCTGACCACTCCTTAGTTAGAGGAGCGCCAAGTGTTTACAGAGGTGAAGGGTCAACCACCCTGACCTCATATTGACCTTACGTTACATAGGTTACATTACATGGGTTTAGAGTTCCAAAAGTTGGAAGATTCCCGGAATCAGGAGGGAATAAGAAGGAAATCCCTAATCCTCCTAACAGGATTTCTGGAAAAGATGTGACTTTTGTGAAAGTGATCAGAAATGTGCATCACTAGTTACATGACAGGGCTTCTATTACCACTGTTATTCATCTGACACACTGTATATATATTCCTGATGACTGGAACAACTCTGTTTCTCCATGTATTACACCCTCATTCTGGAACAACTCTGTTCTCCATGTATTACACCCTCATTCTGGAACAACTCTGTTTCTCCATGTATTACACCCTCATTCTGGAACAACTCTGTTCTCCATGTACTACATCCTCATTCTGGAACAACTCTGTTTCTCCATGTATTACACCCTCATTCTGGAACAACTCTGTTTCTCCATGTACTACATCCTCATTCTGGAACAACTCTGTTTCTCCATGTATTACACCCTCATTCTGGAACAACTCTGTTCTCCATGTATTACACCCTCATTCTGGAACAACTCTGTTCTCCATGTATTACACACTCATTCTGGAACAACTCTGTTCTCCATGTACTACATCCTCATTCTGGAACAACTCTGTTTCTCCATGTATTACACCCTCATTCTGGAACAACTCTGTTTCTCCATGTATTACACCCTCATTCTGGAACAACTCTGTTTCTCCATGTATTACACCCTCATTCTGGAACAACTCTGTTCTCCATGTATTACACCCTCATTCTGGAACAACTCTGTTCTCCATGTATTACACCCTCATTCTGGAACAACTCTGTTCTCCATGTACTACATCCTCATTCTGGAACAACTCTGTTCTCCATGTATTACACCCTCATTCTGGAACAACTCTGTTTCTCCATGTACTACATCCTCATTCTGGAACAACTCTGTTCTCCATGTATTACACACTCATTCTGGAACAACTCTGTTCTCCATGTACTACACCCTCATTCTGGAACAACTCTGTTTCTCCATGTACTACATCCTCATTCTGGAACAACTCTGTTCTCCATGTATTACACACTCATTCTGGAACAACTCTGTTCTCCATGTACTACATCCTCATTCTGGAACAACTCTGTTCTCCATGTATTACACACTCATTCTGGAACAACTCTGTTCTCCATGTATTACACCCTCATTCTGGAACAACTCTGTTTCTCCATGTATTACACCCTCATTCTGGAACAACTCTGTTCTCCATGTATTACACCCTCATTCTGGAACAACTCTGTTTCTCCATGTATTACACCCTCATTCTGGAACAACTCTGTTCTCCATGTATTACACCCTCATTCTGGAACAACTCTGTTTCTCCATGTATTACACCCTCATTCTGGAACAACTCTGTTCTCCATGTATTACACCCTCATTCTGGAACAACTCTGTTCTCCATGTATTACACCCTCATTCTGGGTGGGATACTGGAGTTGGGCTGTTGGGGGTACTGGAGTTGAGCTGTTGGGGGTACTGGAGGACTGGAGTTGGACTGTTGGGGGTACTGGAGGACTGGAGTTGGGCTGTTGGGGATACTGGAGGACTGGAGTTGGGCTGTTGGGGGTACTGGAGGACTGGAGTTGGGCTGTTGGGGGGTACTGGAGGACTTGGAGTTGGGCTGTTGGGGGTACTGGAGGACTGGAGTTGGGCTGTTGGGGGTACTGGAGGAGGGCTGTTGGGGGGTACTGGAGGACTTGGAGTTGGGCTGTTGGGGGTACTGGAGGAGGGCTGTTGGGGGTACTGGAGTTGGGCTGTTGGGGGTACTGGAGGACTGGAGTCGGGCTGTTGGGGGTACTGGAGTTGGGCTGTTGGGGGTACTGGAGGACGAGTTGGGCTGTTGGGGGTACTGGAGGACTGGAGTTGGGCTGTTGGGGATACTGGAGGACTGGAGTTGGGCTGTTGGGGGTACTGGAGGACTGGAGTTGGGCTGTTGGGGATACTGGAGGACTGGAGTTGGGCTGTTGGGGGTACTGGAGGACTGGAGTTGGGCTGTTGGGGGTACTGGAGGACTGGAGTTGGGCTGTTGGGGGGTACTGGAGGACTGGAGCTGGGCTGTTGGGGGTACTGGAGGACTGGAGTTGGACTGTTGGGGGTACTGGAGGACTGGAGTTGGGCTGTTGGGGATACTGGAGGACTGGAGCTGGGCTGTTGGGGGGTACTGGAGGACTGGAGTTGGGCTGTTGGGGGTACTGGAGGACTGGAGTTGGGCTGTTGGGGGTCCTGGAGGACAGGAGTTGGGCTGTTGGGGGTCCTGGATGACAGGAGTTGGGAAACACTGCCCTAGAGAATAGGGTGCCATTTGGGACGGAGGCAGAAAGCCACTGTGTTGGACAGTACGACTGGCTGGAACCAGGGATGGAAACACAGCACTTTGGTCTGCTGGCTGTCACAGCTAATGACCGACAAAACACAGACATGTCTAGACGGGGACCGAACTCATTTTGCAGTTCTCTCTTGCTCAGTGTGCATCAGTCCAGTCGGGCTTGGTTCTCATTGCTGCCATTGTTGTGCATTGTGTCACTTAAATCAAATCCAGTCAGGCTTGGTTCTCATTGCTGCCATTGTTGTGCATTGTGTCACTTAAATTAGAAGGATGATCTGCTGCTAGGATTATCGTCACAGTTTTAATGGATGTCTCTCTCTGTATGTGTGTGTGTGTGTGTGTGTTGGAAAAAATAAAATGTTGCAATATCAGACAGATTGTGTTTATTGTCAAAAGCAGTGAAGACATGTGATTCTCTACAAGGTGATTCAACATGACTTGTGATTCTCTACAAGGTGATTCAACATGACTCGTGATTCTCTACATGGTGATTCAACATGACTTGTGATTCTCTACATGGTGATTCAACATGACTCGTGATTCTCTACAAGGTGATTCAACGTGACTTGTGATTCTCTACAAGGTGATTCAACATGACTTGTGATTCTCTACAAGGTGATTCAACATGACTTGTGATTCTCTACATGGTGATTCAACATGACTTGTGATTCTCTACATGGTGATTCAACATGACTTGTGATTCTCTACATGGTGATTCAACATGACTCGTGATTCTCTACAAGGTGATTCAACGTGACTTGTGATTCTCTACAAGGTGATTCAACATGACTTGTGATTCTCTACAAGGTGATTCAACATGACTTGTGATTCTCTACAAGGTGATTCAACATGACTTGTGATTCTCTACAAGGTGATTCAACATGACATGTGATTCTCTACAAGGTGATTCAACATGACATGTGATTCTCTACAAGGTGATTCAACATGACTTGTGATTCTCTACAAGGTGATTCAACATGACTTGTGATTCTCTACATGGTGATTCAACGTGACTTGTGATTCTCTACAAGGTGATTCAACGTGACTTGTGATTCTCTACAAGGTGATTCAACATGACTCGTGATTCTCTACAAGGTGATTCAACGTGGACAACAGGTTTCTTTGTGGGATCTGGTTTCTAAAATCACTGTGTTTATTGCAGAATTAGCAGATTTATGTGAAAAAGTCACCATGATAACTATACACATACAATTAGAAAGAGTTATAACAAAATAAAACACATCCTTGTGTATTTGACCTAGTGGTTAGAGTGGAGGGTCGGCAGGTAGCCTAGTGGTTAGAGTGGAGGGGCGGCAGGTAGCCTAGTGGTTAGAGTGGAGGGGCGGCAGGTAGCCTAGTGGTTAGAGTGGAGGGTCGGCAGGTAGCCTAGTGGTTAGAGTGGAGGGTCGGCAGGTAGCCTAGTGGTTAGAGTGGAGGGTCGGCAGGTAGCCTAGTGGTTAGAGTGGAGGGTCGGCAGGTAGCATAGTGGTTAGAGTGGAGGGGCGGCAGGTAGCCTAGTGGTTAGAGTGGAGGGTCGGCAGGTAGCCTAGTGGTTAGAGTGGAGGGGCGGCAGGTAGCCTAGTGGTTAGAGTGGAGGGTCGGCAGGTAGCCTAGTGGTTAGAGTGGAGGGTCGGCAGGTAGCCTAGTGGTTAGAGTGGAGGGTCGGCAGGTAGCCTAGTGGTTAGAGTGGAGGGTCGGCAGGTAGCCTAGTGGTTAGAGTGGAGGGTCGGCAGGTAGCCTAGTGGTTAGAGTGGAGGGGCGGCAGGTAGCCTAGTGGTTAGAGTGGAGGGGCGGCAGGTAGCCTAGTGGTTAGAGTGGAGGGTCGGCAGGTAGCCTAGTGGTTAGAGTGGAGGGTCGGCAGGTAGCCTAGTGGTTAGAGTGGAGGGTCGGCAGGTAGCCTAGTGGTTAGAGTGGAGGGTCGGCAGGTAGCCTAGTGGTTAGAGTGGAGGGTCGGCAGGTAGCCTAGTGGTTAGAGTGGAGGGTCGGCAGGTAGCCTAGTGGTTAGAGTGGAGGGTCGGCAGGTAGCCTAGTGGTTAGAGTGGAGGGGCGGCAGGTAGCCTAGTGGTTAGAGTGGAGGGTCAGCAGGTAGCCTAGTGGTTAGAGTGGAGGGGCGGCAGGTAGCCTAGTGGTTAGAGTGGAGGGTCGGCAGGTAGCCTAGTGGTTAGAGTGGAGGGTCGGCAGGTAGCCTAGTGGTTAGAGTGGAGGGTCGGCAGGTAGCCTAGTGGTTAGAGTGTAGGGGCGGCAGGTAGCCTAGTGGTTAGAGTGGAGGGTCAGCAGGTAGCCTAGTGGTTAGAGTGGAGGGGCGGCAGGTAGCCTAGTGGTTAGAGTGGAGGGGCGGCAGGTAGCCTAGTGGTTAGAGTGGAGGGTCGGCAGGTAGCCTAGTGGTTAGAGTGGAGGGGCGGCAGGTAGCCTAGTGGTTAGAGTGGAGGGTCGGCAGGTAGCCTAGTGGTTAGAGTGGAGGGTCGGCAGGTAGCCTAGTGGTTAGAGTGGAGGGTCGGCAGGTAGCCTAGTGGTTAGAGTGGAGGGTCGGCAGGTAGCCTAGTGGTTAGAGTGGAGGGGCGGCAGGTAGCCTAGTGGTTAGAGTGGAGGGGCGGCAGGTAGCCTAGTGGTTAGAGTGGAGGGTCGGCAGGTAGCCTAGTGGTTAGAGTGGAGGGGCGGCAGGTAGCCTAGTGGTTAGAGTGGAGGGTCGGCAGGTAGCCTAGTGGTTAGAGTGGAGGGGCGGCAGGTAGCCTAGTGGTTAGAGTGGAGGGTCGGCAGGTAGCCTAGTGGTTAGAGTGGAGGGGCGGCAGGTAGCCTAGTGGTTAGAGTGGAGGGGCGGCAGGTAGCCTAGTGGTTAGAGTGGAGGGTCGGCAGGTAGCCTAGTGGTTAGAGTGGAGGGGCGGCAGGTAGCCTAGTGGTTAGAGTGGAGGGTCGGCAGGTAGCCTAGTGGTTAGAGTGGAGGGTCGGCAGGTAGCCTAGTGGTTAGAGTGGAGGGTCGGCAGGTAGCCTAGTGGTTAGAGTGGAGGGTCGGCAGGTAGCCTAGTGGTTAGAGTGGAGGGGCGGCAGGTAGCCTAGTGGTTAGAGTGGAGGGGCGGCAGGTAGCCTAGTGGTTAGAGTGGAGGGTCGGCAGGTAGCCTAGTGGTTAGAGTGGAGGGGCGGCAGGTAGCCTAGTGGTTAGAGTGGAGGGTCGGCAGGTAGCCTAGTGGTTAGAGTGGAGGGGCGGCAGGTAGCCTAGTGGTTAGAGTGGAGGGTCGGCAGGTAGCCTAGTGGTTAGAGTGGAGGGGCGGCAGGTAGCCTAGTGGTTAGAGTGGAGGGTCGGCAGGTAGCCTAGTGGTTAGAGTGGAGGGTCGGCAGGTAGCCTAGTGGTTAGAGTGGAGGGGCGGCAGGTAGCCTAGTGGTTAGAGTGGAGGGTCGGCAGGTAGCCTAGTGGTTAGAGTGGAGGGTCGGCAGGTAGCCTAGTGGTTAGAGTGGAGGGTCGGCAGGTAGCCTAGTGGTTAGAGTGGAGGGTCGGCAGGTAGCCTAGTGGTTAGAGTGGAGGGTCGGCAGGTAGCCTAGTGGTTAGAGTGGAGGGTCGGCAGGTAGCCTAGTGGTTAGAGTGGAGGGGCGGCAGGTAGCCTAGTGGTTAGAGTGGAGGGGCGGCAGGTAGCCTAGTGGTTAGAGTGGAGGGTCGGCAGGTAGCCTAGTGGTTAGAGTGGAGGGGCGGCAGGTAGCCTAGTGGTTAGAGTGGAGGGGCGGCAGGTAGCCTAGTGGTTAGAGTGGAGGGTCGGCAGGTAGCCTAGTGGTTAGAGTGGAGGGGCGGCAGGTAGCCTAGTGGTTAGAGTGGAGGGGCGGCAGGTAGCCTAGTGGTTAGAGTGGAGGGTCGGCAGGTAGCCTAGTGGTTAGAGTGGAGGGGCGGCAGGTAGCCTAGTGGTTAGAGTGGAGGGGCGGCAGGTAGCCTAGTGGTTAGAGTGTAGGGTCGGCAGGTAGCCTAGTGGTTAGAGTGGAGGGGCGGCAGGTAGCCTAGTGGTTAGAGTGGAGGGGCGGCAGGTAGCCTAGTGGTTAGAGTGGAGGGTCGGCAGGTAGCCTAGTGGTTAGAGTGGAGGGGCGGCAGGTAGCCTAGTGGTTAGAGTGGAGGGTCGGCAGGTAGCCTAGTGGTTAGAGTGGAGGGTCGGCAGGTAGCCTAGTGGTTAGAGTGGAGGGGCGGCAGGTAGCCTAGTGGTTAGAGTGGAGGGGCGGCAGGTAGCCTAGTGGTTAGAGTGTAGGGTCGGCAGGTAGCCTAGTGGTTAGAGCAGGTAGCCTAGTGGTTAGAGCAGGTAGCCTAGTGGTTAGAGCAGGTAGCCTAGTGGTTAGAGACAGGTCGCCTAGTGGTTAGAGCAGGTAGCCTAGTGGTTAGAGACAGGTAGCCTAGTGGTTAGAGCAGGTAGCCTAGTGGTTAGAGCAGGTAGCCTAGTGGTTAGAGCAGGTAGGCTAGTGGTTAGAGCAGGTAGCCTAGTGGTTAGAGCAGGTAGCCTAGTGGTTAGAGCAGGTAGCCTAGTGGTTAGAGCAGGTAGCCTAGTGGTTAGAGCAGGTAGTCTAGTGGTTAGAGCAGGTAGCCTAGTGGTTAGAGCAGGTAGCCTAGTGGTTAGAGCAGGTAGCCTAGTGGTTAGAGCAGGTAGCCTAGTGGTTAGATCAGGTAGCCTAGTGGTTAGAGCAGGTAGCCTAGTGGTTAGAGCAGGTAGCCTAGTGGTTAGAGACAGGTAGCCTAGTGGTTAGAGACAGGTAGCCTAGTGGTTAGAACAGGTAGCCTAGTGGTTAGAGTGGAGGGTCGGCAGGTAGCCTAGTGGTTAGAGTGGAGGGGCGGCAGGTAGCCTAGTGGTTAGAGTGGAGGGGCGGCAGGTAGCCTAGTGGTTAGAGTGGAGGGTCGGCAGGTAGCCTAGTGGTTAGAGTGGAGGGTCGGCAGGTAGCCTAGTGGTTATAGTGGAGGGTCGGCAGGTAGCCTAGTGGTTAGAGTGGAGGGTCGGCAGGTAGCCTAGTGGTTAGAGTGGAGGGGCGGCAGGTAGCCTAGTGGTTAGAGTGGAGGGGCGGCAGGTAGCCTAGTGGTTAGAGTGGAGGGTCGGCAGGTAGCCCAGTGGTTAGAGTGGAGGGGCGGCAGGTAGCCTAGTGGTTAGAGTGGAGGGGCGGCAGGTAGCCTAGTGGTTAGAGTGGAGGGTCGGCAGGTAGCCTAGTGGTTAGAGTGGAGGGGCGGCAGGTAGCCTAGTGGTTAGAGTGGAGGGGCGGCAGGTAGCCTAGTGGTTAGAGTGGAGGGTCGGCAGGTAGCCTAGTGGTTAGAGTGGAGGGGCGGCAGGTAGCCTAGTGGTTAGAGTGGAGGGGCGGCAGGTAGCCTAGTGGTTAGAGTGTAGGGTCGGCAGGTAGCCTAGTGGTTAGAGCAGGTAGCCTAGTGGTTAGAGCAGGTAGCCTAGTGGTTAGATCAGGTAGCCTAGTGGTTAGAGCAGGTAGCCTAGTGGTTAGAGACAGGTAGCCTAGTGGTTAGAGACAGGTAGCCTAGTGGTTAGAACAGGTAGCCTAGTGGTTAGAGCAGGTAGCCTAGTGGTTAGAGCAGGTAGCCTAGTGGTTAGAGACAGGTAGCCTAGTGGTTAGAGACAGGTAGCCTAGTGGTTAGAGACAGGTAGCCTAGTGGTTAGAACGGGTAGCCTAGTGGTTAGAGCAGGTAGCCCAGTGGTTAGAGCAGGTAGCCTAGTGGTTAGAGTAGGTAGCCTAGTGGTTAGAGCAGGTAGCCTAGTGGTTAGAGCAGGTAGTCTAGTGGTTAGAGCAGGTAGCCTAGTGGTTAGAGCGTTGGACTTGTAACTGAAAGGTTGCAAGATCAAATCCCTGAGCCGACAAGGTAAAAATCTGTCGTTCTGCCCCTGAACAAGGCAGTTAACCCACTGTTCCCCGGGAGGTCGTCATTGTAAATATGAATTTGGTCTTAACTGACTTGCCTAGTTAAATAAAGGTCTAATAAAATAAACATTTTAAATAACATGCTACACCTTAAAGACATGTTTTATTTATATATATTATCTCTTCATTATCATTCATCAACCAAAGCATTTAGAGTTGGCAACATTAACAAACACCTGGCAGCTAGGGGGCACTACTGGTCTGGCAGGGCCACTGGGTCTCCATTTTGGATCTGACGCAGTGTCAGAGCCATAGACTTCTGGTCAATGCTCTACCCTCTAACCACAGTCAATGCTCTCCTAAACATTTCCTTATTCACTTTCCCATAGTGACACATTCCCAGACACATAACACACCAGTGGGTTGAACTGGCCAAACAGAACCCCAGTGAGAACAGACCACAACATTTCTGATGTACCCAAATGATACATTAAGCCAACAATGTATTGGTTAGTATCCTGTACATCTCATGCTGTGCAGGCTTTTCTAATTGAAGATTTCCTCTCGTCCCTCTAGTGGTTGTGTCTGGAACTGCAGGTCTCGCCATCCATCTAAATACACAACATTACATGTGTGTAGTCGCCACACTGCTGTTACTGTCCCCGTGTTGGAGTAGGATTGTTTTACTAAACAAAGCACATTCTGGTCTTCCAGTCATTTTTCCCAGATTAAGTAAACATCGTCTGTAGTTTAAACTACCCGTGGAACGAGTAGTCCTCCGAAAACCTGGAGATAGGAAAACTAACCGAATGAAGAGACCATTATAATATCTGTGTGTAGCTAGGTAGGTCATCTACTAAACATGTCTAGAGGTCAGCTAGGTAGGTCTAGAGGTCAGCTAGGTAGGTCACCTACTAAACATGTCTAGAGGTCAGCTAGGTAGGTAATCTACTAAACATGTCTAGAGGTCAGCTAGGTAGGTAATCTACTAAACATGTCTAGAGGTCAGCTAGGTAGGTCATCTACTAAACATGTCTAAAGGTCAGCTAGGTAGGTCATCTACTAAACATGTCTAGAGGTCAGCTAGGTAGGTCATCTCCTAAACATGTCTAGAGGTCAGCTAGGTAGGTCATCTACTAAACATGTCTAGAGGTCAGCTAGGTAGGTCATCTCCTAAACATGTCTAGAGGTCAGCTAGGTAGGTCATCTACTAAACATGTCTAGAGGTCAGCTAGGTAGGTCATCTACTAAACATGTCTAGAGGTCAGATAGGTAGGTCATCTACTAAACATGTCTAAAGGTCAGCTAGGTAGGTCATCTACTAAACATGTCTAGAGGTCAGCTAGGTAGGTCATCTACTAAACATGTCTAGAGGTCAGATAGGTAGGTCATCTACTAAACATGTCTAGAGGTCAGCTAGGTAGGTCATCTACTAAACATGTCTAGAGGTCAGCTAGGTAGGTCATCTCCTAAACATGTCTAGAGGTCAGCTAGGTAGGTCATCTACTAAACATGTCTAGAGGTCAGCTAGGTATGTGTAGAGGTCAGCCAGGTAGGTCATCTACTAACCATGTCTAGAGGTCAGCTAGGTAGGTCATCTACTAACCATGTCTAGAGGTCAGCTAGGTAGGTCACCTACTAAACATGTCTAGAGGTCAGCCAGGTAGGTCATCTACTAAACATGTCTAGAGGTCAGCTAGGTAGGTCATCTACTAAACATGTCTAGAGGTCAGCTAGGTAGGTCATCTATTAAACATGTCTAGAGGTCAGCTAGGTATGTCTAGAGGTCAGCTAGGTAGGTCATCTACTAAACATGTCTAGAGGTCAGCTAGGTAGGTCATCTACTAAACATGTCTAGAGGTCAGCCAGGTAGGTCATCTACTAAACATGTCTAAAGGTCAGCTAGGTAGGTCATCTACTAACCATGTCTAGAGGTCAGCTAGGTAGGTCATCTACTAAACATGTCTAGAGGTCAGCTAGGTAGGTCATCTACTAAACATGTCTAGAGGTCAGCTAGGTAGGTAATCTACTAAACATGTCTAGAGGTCAGCTAGGTAGGTCATCTACTAAACATGTCTAGAGGTCAGCTAGGTAGGTCATCTACTAAACATGTCTAGAGGTCAGCTAGGTAGGTCATCTACTAAACATGTCTAGAGGTCAGCCAGGTAGGTCACCTACTAAACATGTCTAGAGGTCAGCTAGGTAGGTCACCTACTAAACATGTCTAGAGGTCAGCCAGGTAGGTCATCTACTAAACATGTCTAGAGGTCAGCTAGGTAGGTCACCTACTAAACATGTCTAGAGGTCAGCTAGGTAGGTCACCTACTAAACATGTCTAGAGGTCAGCTAGGTAGGTCATCTACTAAACATGTTTAGAGGTCAGCTAGGTAGGTCATCTACTAAACATGTCTAGAGGTCAGCTAGGTAGGTCATCTACTAAACATGTCTAGAGGTCAGCCAGGTAGGTCATCTACTAAACATGTCTAGAGGTCAGCTAGGTAGGTCATCTACTAAACATGTCTAGAGGTCAGCTAGGTAGGTCATCTACTAAACATGTCTAGAGGTCAGCTAGGTAGGTCACCTACTAAACATGTCTAGAGGTCAGCTAGGTAGGTCATCTACTAAACATGTCTAGAGGTCAGCTAGGTAGGTCATCTACTAAACATGTCTAGAGGTCAGCTAGGTAGGTCATCTACTAAACATGTCTAGAGGAGGTCATAGGTCATCTACATGCTTGGCCAGGTCTTCCTCTAATATACTAAACATGTCTAGAGGAGGTCATAGGTCATCTACAGCACTTTGAGATATCAGCTGATGTAAGAAGGGCTATATAAATAAATTTGATTTGATATCACCTGTGTAGACATAATTAACCTGTGTAGACATAATTAACCTGTTAACTCACATCTGTAGACATGATTAACCTGTTAACTCACCTGTGTAGACATTATTAACCTGTTAACTCACCTGTGTAGACATTATTAACCTGTTAACTCACCTGTGTAGACATGATTAACCTGTTAACTCACCTGTGTAGACATGATTAACCTGTGTAGACATGATTAACCTGTTAACTCACCTGTGTAGACATGATTAACCTGTTAACTCACCTGTGTAGACATGATTAACCTGTTAACTCACCTCTGTAGACATGATTAACCTGTTAACTCACCTGTGTAGACATGATTAACCTGTGTAGACATGATTAACCTGTTAACTCACCTGTGTAGACATGATTAACCTGTTAACTCACCTGTGTAGACATGATTAACCTGTGTAGACATAATTAACCTGTTAACTCACCTGTGTAGACATGATTAACCTGTTAACTCACCTGTGTAGATGTACATGCAAATGGTTTCATTCCCAGAGATGGAAAAATCCATTAGAAATGTAGAAAGATGAGAGATCTAAAGATACAACAACTATCATGGGTTGTTAGGGGATATCTAAAGATACAACAACTATCATGGGTTGTTAGGGGAGATCTAAAGATACAACAACTATCATGGGTTGTTAGGGGAGATCTAAAGATGCAACAACTATCATGGGTTGTTAGGGGAGATCTAAAGATGCAACAACTACCATGTGTTGTTAGGGGAGATCTAAAGATGCAACAACTATCATGGGTTGTTAGGGGAGATCTAAAGATACAACAACTATCATGGGTTGTTAGGGGAGATCTAAAGATGCAACAACTATCATGGGTTGTTAGGGGAGATCTAAAGATACAACAACTATCATGGGTTGTTAGGGAGATCTAAAGATACAACAACCTATCATGGGTTGTTAGGGAGATCTAAGA
>NW_024060398.1:0-24923 GCF_016432855.1 Salvelinus namaycush | reverse complement strand
TCTGAATGCTGTAGTGTGCCCCTGGCTATCCGTAACTGAAATATACAAGAAAATGGTTCCGTCTGCCACTTTTGATACTTAATTATATTTAAAACCAAATACTTTATGACTTTTACTAAAGTAGTATTTTACTGGGTGACTTTTACTTGAGTCATTTTCTATGAAGGCATCTTTACTTTTATTCAAGTTGAACAAGTGGGTACGTTTTCCACCAGTGCTTCTTGTGAACGAGACTATAGCAGGATCACAGAAAGATTAACAGGGTATTGCCATGAAGTCAAAGCTCAATGTATCTCAACCAAAATAACCAGGAATATAATCATTCTATAGCAATACACGTACAGTCAAATATTTTCATACCAGTCAGATTGCAAAGGGAACAGTCAGCACCCTCTTTCTGTTGACTACAAAGTTAAAGTGAGAGTTAGAGTCTCCTAAATGACACTCTGTTTCTTATAAAGTGCACTACTTTCAGTCAAACAGTAGACTAGCTTAGGTCAAACATAGGACACTACTTTAGGTCAAACATAGGGCACTACTTTAGGTCAAACATTGGGCACTACTTTAGATCAAACATAGGGCACTACTTTAGGTCAAACATAGGGCACTACTTTAGGTCAAACATAGGGCACTACTTTAGGTCAAACATAGGGCACTACTTTAGATCAAACATAGGGCACTACTTTAGGTCAAACATAGGGCACTACTTTAGGTCAAACATAGGGCACTACTTTAGGTCAAACATAGGGCACTACTTTAGGTCAAACATAGGGCACTACTTTAGGTCAAACATAGGGCACTACTTTAGATCAAACATAGGGCACTACTTCTGTTGGTGAGTTAGTCTCTGTGCAGTGGTCTTCCTGTTGGTGAGTTAGTCTCTGGGTGCAGTGGTCTCCCTGTTGGTGAGTTAGTCTCTGTGCAGTGGTCTCCCTGTTGGTGAGTTAGTCTCTGTGCAGTGGTCTCCCTGTTGGTGAGTTAGTCTCTGAGCAGTGGTCTCCCTGTTGGTGAGTTAGTCTCTGTGCAGTGGTCTTCCTGTTGGTGAGTTGTCTCTGTGCAGTGGTCTTCCTGTTGGTGAGTTAGTCTCTGGGTGCAGTAGTCTTCCTGTTGGTGAGTTAGTCTCTGTGCAGTGGTCTCCCTGTTGGTGAGTTAGTCTCTGTGCAGTGGTCTCCCTGTTGGTGAGTTAGTCTCTGTGCAGTGGTCTCCCTGTTGGTGAGTTAGTCTCTGTGCAGTGGTCTTCCTGTTGGTGAGTTAGTCTCTGTGCAGTGGTCTCCCTGTTGGTGAGTTAGTCTCTGTGCAGTGGTCTCCCTGTTGGTGAGTTAGTCTCTGTGCAGTGGTCTTCCTGTTGGTGAGTTAGTCTCTGCTCAGTGGTCTTCCTGTTGGTGAGTTAGTCTCTGTGCAGTGGTCTCCCTGTTGGTGAGTTAGTCTCTGCTCAGTGGTCTTCCTGTTGGTGAGTTAGTCTCTGTGCAGTGGTCTCCCTGTTGGTGAGTTAGTCTCTGTGCAGTGGTCTCCCTGTTGGTGAGTTAGTCTCTGTGCAGTGGTCTCCCTGTTGGTGAGTTAGTCTCTGTGCAGTGGTCTCCCTGTTGGTGAGTTAGTCTCTGTGCAGTGGTCTCCCTGTTGGTGAGTTAGTCTCTGTGAAGTGGTCTCCCTGTTGGTGAGTTAGTCTCTGTGCAGTGGTCTCCCTGTTGGTGAGTTAGTCTCTGTGCAGTGGTCTCCCTGTTGGTGAGTTAGTCTCTGTGAAGTGGTCTCCCTGTTGGTGAGTTAGTCTCTGTGCAGTAGTCTTCCTGTTGGTGAGTTAGTCTCTGTGAAGTGGTCTCCCTGTTGGTGAGTTAGTCTCTGTGCAGTAGTCTTCCTGTTGGTGAGTTAGTCTCTGTGCAGTGGTCTCCCTGTTGGTGAGTCACCGTGCAGCTGGCTGACTGACGCGTGTGTTTGTCATGCAGTGTAACAGGACTGACCTGTTATAGGACAGCTGCTGTAGAGTAGACAGTATAGTGTGCAACAGGGTGTGTGTGTCTCTTTGTGTGTCTCTGTTTGTCTGTGTGTTTTGTTGTATTCTGAGGTCCTTCCCATAGTGCACTGTGTAGGGAATAGGGTGCCATGGCGCTCTGGTCTAAAGTAGTGCACTGTGTAGGGAATAGGGTACCATAGGGCTCTGGTCTAAAGTAGTGTACTATATAGGGAATAAGGTGCCATTTGGAACTTAGCCGAGTAGACATTGGGGATTTGTTTCCACAACCATAGAATAGTCTAATCTGATCTGGCAGGCTTCCAGAAGCAGAGTAAATGATTTTCTACTTGGGTTGTTGATCACACACATGTTCCCATCGCTTGGCAGTTTAGTTCAGAGCGCTGTGTGTGTGTGTGTGTGTGTGTGTGTGTGTGTGTGTGTGTGTGTGTGTGTGGCTGACTGGCTCCTGACTAATGTAATGAAATTGCACTGGCATAGCCAGCTTTCACAACACAAACACGCATGTATGCACACACACACACACACACACACACACACACACACACACACACACACACACACACACACACACACACACACACACACACACACACACACACACACACACACACACACACACACACACACCCCAGTGGCGTAGCGCAGTTTGCACTCCCCCGGAAAAAAACATTTATAATTTTTTAAATAAAAATGTGAGTACCAGATAAAGGGGGAGTAATCAGGGTAGTGATGGAATACAGGTGTGCCTCATGATGGGGCGCAGGTGTGCGTAATGAAGTGTACCAGGCCCGGTGGTTAGTAGACCGGCAATGTCAAGCACCGGCGAGGTGGAGTAGACGTGACAGTACACCCCCCCCCCCCCCCCCCCCTTCGACGTGCAACTCCAGCCACAGGATGACGCCGGCCAGGAGGACGGCCCTGAGGGCGAGAAGCGGGCCGAACGGCAAAATCCTCGGATGATGTTGGGATCTATAATGTTGTCCACCGGAACCCAGCACCACTCCTCTGGACCGTATCCCTCCCTGTCCACCAGGTACTGGCGGAACAGGCTGGGCTCCCCTCAATGTCCAAGGTGGGCAGACGAGTGTCGTGGGGGATGGTATCAGCCAGGGGACCAGGAACCAATGACCTGAGGAGGGAAACATGAAAAGATTATGAGATCCGGAGGACCTTGACCGGCCCCACAAACCGGGGGCTTGTTACAGGGCAGGCGGAGTGGAAGGTTCCTGTAGAGAGCCAGACGCGATCACCAGGATGGAACACGGGAGCCTCACTGCGGTAGCCTGCTCTTTCTGAAGGCGGGCGGCGCGCTAGAGTCTCACTTGGGTATCTTTACCTCTTCTGCGCACCTGAACCACTCGTCCACTGCAGGAGCTTCGGTCTGGCTCGGAGTCCACAGAGCCATGGCTGGCTGATAACCCAGAACACAATGGAAGGGACAGCCCGGTGGAGGAGTGTCGCAATGAATTATAAGGGTATTCAGCCCAAGGAAGGAATCGGGCCCACTCCCCCTGCCGGTCCTGGGAATGACTCCTCAGGAACTTCCCCAGCACCTGGTTCATCCTCTCCACCTGGCTGTAATATTGAGGCTGGTACAAGGAATTGAGGCTGACAGTGACCCCCAGCTTCTTCAATGAAAGCCTTCCATACACGTAGTGTGATTTGGGGGACACTATTGGAGACGATATCCTCTGGAAGGCCATAGTTCCGGAAGACTTCAGGGACCTGGAGAGCGGTAGGGAGACCAGAGAGAGGGATGAAACTGCGTGATTTTGAGAATCTGTCCACAACCACCAAAATGGTGGTGAAACCATCAGAGGAGGGGAGATCAGTGACAAAATCAACGTACAGCTGAGACCAGGGCCGATGAGGCACGGTAAGGGGAAGGAGGTTACCTGCTGGAGCGTTGCCGGGGAGATTTAGATTGAGTACACACTGAGCATGAGATGACATAAGGTGCAATGTCCTGCGCCACAGCAGCGAGGGATGTGTGTGCCCAGGTCAACAACCGATCTCCGTGGGAACGTAGATACACTGTGGCAGGAGTGTGTTCCCTCTCCAGAGCTTAGCGGATGTCCACATCTACGTCCCAAAACATGGGGCCAATGATACGGGAGGACCGATTGGAACCACCAACGTGGAACCACAGGGTGGGGGAAAGCAGGTCCTCCAACATCCTGGTCCCCAGGCGATAAATCCGCCTCTCTGACCAGGAGATGGTGGGATCATGGAGTTGGAGCCATGGGAGGCCGAGAATGACCTTGTGACGATGAAGAAGTGAAGGGTTTCCTGGTGTCCCACGGTGAGGGTGAGTGGTACTGTGAAATAAATAATAGTGCTGGATCCCAATGGTTGCATATCCTGAGCTTGAATAGGAGAGGAGAGTATAGGAGTTATTTTCAGGAAGGAGGCGAGGGCCTGGTCGATTAATTTCCCTGCGGCACCGGAGTCCACTAGAGCTGTAGAGACAACACCTGAGGGACAGCCAGCCAGTGAAATGGAAACCAGAAAGGGTTTGGCCAAAAGTGATGATGGAATACTCACGCCTACCCTGGAAGACGGAAGGTCACGGGGCCGCCCCTCTGCTCTTGTGGACCCCGGGTTAGGACACACCGGGCACCGCTAAAGCTTGGTGGTGGGGGCTCCTGTCTGAGAGGCGAAATAGAGGTAACACTGGAGTAGGAAGCCACGGCATTTCAATGGAGTACCATTATACTTATCCGGAAGGGAAAGTCGGGCATCGCTGACCTGGGCAGACGGCTGGGGGACTGGCTCACTGTGACGACCCGTGGTAGGAGACCCTACATCAGAGGTATGGAGAACCTCGCTGGTGAAGTCGAGGCGGTGGAGAACGCAGAGGACCACCTTCATGGTCTTACCCAGTAGAGCCAGCTGGTCATGGTGAAGTAGATGACGCTGTTCCTCGACCGTATGGAAGATGGTGTAATCTTCTGCTGCTTCCATCATTTCTGAGGCAGTATTCTGGAACGTAGATGCAGGGAGTCAGGAAGCAGGTGCAGATGGTGTTGTTTAATAATAACGAACATGGAGAGTTACAAAACAAGAGAAACGTCTGGACATGCTAGGGAGTACCAGATAAAGGGGGAGTAATCAGGGTAGTGATGGAGTGCAGGTGTGCTTCACGATGGGGCGCAGGTGTGCGTAATGAGGGTTGTCAGGTGTGCCTCACGATGGGTTGCCAGGTGTGCGTAATGAGGGTTGCCAAGTGTGCATAATAATGGGTACCAGGACCGGTGGTTAGTAGCGCCGGAGAGGGTGAGTAGAGGTGACAATTTCCCTCACTCAGACAACAACAAAAATGTGCACAAGTTGCCAATTAGCGGGAGGGATGGGGGCAACTTGTTGTCTCACACTGTTTTAGTTCAGAACCACTGTCAGTCAAAACCAATGAAGCGGAGACCTTGAGCACTGATGTCATGTATAGCATACTATTATTGTAAAGCAACTACATTCCAATTTAGGCACTTAGTGTCCAAATCGTCTAACTATAGACCACTCAGTTTGTGTTCAGCAGCTGTCTTCTTCCAGTCAGGCAGCCAGTCATCTGTCTTCATCCTCTATTATTATTATTATTCAGAGCTTAACCTCATTTCCACGACGACGTGATGTTGAAGTTGATGGTGATTGAGTGAGCAGCCAGCCAGCCAGCCAATCAATAGTGTGTTTGTTTGTACCTCAAGTACCTGAAAGCTGGAGGCTGTGTGAAGATGTTGTGTCGTCATGTAGGCTGTTGTAATTAAAGCACCAGGAAACATGCATCATTCATCATAATAGAGGACGTGATCTGTCATTCACTGATACCAACTGACTGCGGGGCATGTTGATGTTGCTCTGTGGGAGCTTGACAGATATCCAGACACACACGCAGGGAGGCAGGAATGAACACAGACACACAAAACACTCAATGACTGGATAGTGGTGACATTAACAGTAAACAGCAGTGTTTCTATGCAATATCTGGTAGGTTTCAGCCCCTCGTCTGGTAGGTTTCAGATCCTCGTCTGGTAGGTTTCAGCTCCTCGTCTGGTAGGTTTCAGCTCCTCGTCTGGTAGGTTTCAGATCCTCGTCTGGTAGGTTTCAGATCCTCGTCTGGTAGGTTTCAGCTCCTCGTCTGGTAGGTTTCAGCTCCTCGTCTGGTAGGTTTCAGCTCCTCGTCTGGTAGGTTTCAGCTCCTCGTCTGGTAGGTTTCAGCTCCTCGTCTGGTAGGTTTCAGATCCTCGTCTGGTAGGTTTCAGATCCTCGTCAGGTAGGTTTCAGCTCCTCGTCTGGTAGGTTTCAGCTCCTCGTCTGGTAGGTTTCAGATCCTCGTCCGGTAGGTTTCGTGTGTTTGTGTGGTACGTGTGTGTGTGTGTGTGTGTGTGTGTGTGTGTGTGTGTGTGTGTGTGTGTGTGTGTGTGTGTGTGTGTGTGTGTGTGTGTGTGTGTGTGTGTGTGTGTGTGTGTGTGTGGTATGTGTTTGTGTGTGTGTGTGGCACGTGTGTCTGTGTGTTACGTGTGTGTGTGGTATGTGTGTGAGGTACGTGTGTTTGTGTGGTACGTGTGTGTGTTTGTGGTACGAGTTTTTGTGGTATGTGTGTTTGTGGTATTTGTGTGTGTGTGTGTGTGTGTGTGGTACGTGTGTGTGTGTGTGGTACGTGTGTGTGTGTGTGTGTGTGTGTGTGTGTGTGTGTGTGTGTGTGTGTGTGTGTGGTACGTGTGTGTGTTTGTGGTACGAGTTTTTGTGGTATGTGTGTTTGTGGTATTTGTGTGTGTGTGTTTGTGTGTGTGTGTGTGTGTGTGTGTGTGTGTGTGTGTGTGTGTGTGTGTGTGTGTGTGTGTGTGTGTGTGTGTGTGTGTGTGTGTGTGTGTGTACTGTATGTGCTCCAGGTTATCAGTGTTTCCAGCCTTCATTAACTGTCTATAATATTCCCCTTAGAGTTGAAACTCAAATTTAACCCTCATATTCTGGGGGAACATACACACAGCATGTACTGTCCTACAGCTCCGGACTACGGAGACCATGATCACACAGTGGTCTGGAACTGCGCCACTCGGGCTCCCGAGACCCTGGTTCGAGACCAGGCTGTAACACTCCTTGACTGGGAGTCCTATAGGGCGGCGTACAATTGGCCCAGCGTTGTCCGGGTTAGGGGAGGGCTGTGGTAGGCCGTCTTCGTAAATAAGAATTTGTTCTGAACTGACTTGCCTAGTTAAATAAAGGCATGGTGGTGGTGGTGTGATGGTTTGGAGTCAGCATGGTGGTGGTAGTGTGATGGTTTGGGGTCAGCATGGTGGTGGTGGTAGTGTGATGGTTTGGGGTCAGCATGGTGGTGGTGGTAGTGTGATGGTTTGGGGTCAGCATGGTGGTGGTAGTGTGATGGTTTGGGGTCAGCATGGTGGTGGTGGTAGTGTGATGGTTTGGGGTCAGCATGGTGGTGGTGGTAGTGTGATGGTTTGGGGTCAGCATGGTGGTGGTAGTGTGATGGTTTGGGGTCAGCATGGTGGTGGTAGTGTGATGGTTTGGGGTCAGCATGGTGGTGGTAGTGTGATGGTTTGGGGTCAGCATGGTGGTGGTGGTAGTGTGATGGTTTGGGGTCAGCATGGTGGTGGTGGTAGTGTGATGGTTTGGGGTCAGCATGGTGGTGGTGGTAGTGTGATGGTTTGGGGTCAGCATGGTGGTGGTAGTGTGATGGTTTGGGGTCAGCATGGTGGTGGTAGTGTGATGGTTTGGGGTCAGCATGGTGGTGGTAGTGTGATGGTTTGGGGTCAGCATGGTGGTGGTGGTAGTGTGATGGTTTGGGGTCAGCATGGTGGTGGTAGTGTGATGGTTTGGGGTCAGCATGGTGGTGGTAGTGTGATGGTTTGGGGTCAGCATGGTGGTGGTAGTGTGATGGTTTGGGGTCAGCATGGTGGTGGTGGTAGTGTGATGGTTTGGGGTCAGCATGGTGGTGGTAGTGTGATGGTTTGGGGTCAGCATGGTGGTGGTAGTGTGATGGTTTGGGGTCAGCATGGTGGTGGTAGTGTGATGGTTTGGGGTCAGCATGGTGGTGGTAGTGTGATGGTTTGGGGTCAGCATGGTGGTGGTGGTGTGATGGTTTGGGGTCAGCATGGTGGTGGTAGTGTGATGGTTTGGGGTCAGTATGGTGGTAGAGTGATGGTTTGGGGTCAGCATGGTGGTGGTAGTGTGATGGTTTGGGGTCAGCATGGTGGTGGTAGTGTGATGGTTTGGGGTCAGCATGGTGGTGGTAGTGTGATGGTTTGGGGTCAGCATGGTGGTGGAAGTGTGATGGTTTGGGGTCAGCATGGTGGTGGTAGTGTGATGGTTTGGGGTCAGCATGGTGGTAGTAGCGGGATGGTTTGGGGTCAGCATGGTGGTGGTAGTGTGATGGTTTGGGGTCAGCATGGTGGTGGTAGTGTGATGGTTTGGGGTCAGCATGGTGGTGGTAGTGTGATGGTTTGGGGTCAGCATGGTGGTGGTAGTGTGATGGTTTGGGGTCAGCATGGTGGTGGTAGTGTGATGGTTTGGAGTCAGCATGGTGGTGGAAGTGTGATGGTTTGGGGTCAGCATGGTGGTGGTAGTGTGATGGTTTGGGGTCAGCATGGTGGTGGTAGTGTGATGGTTTGGGGTCCAGCATGGTGGTGGTAGTGTGATGGTTTGGGGTCAGCATGGTGGTGGTAGTGTGATGGTTTGGGGTCAGCATGGTGGTGGTAGTGTGATGGTTTGGGGTCAGCATGGTGGTGGTAGTGTGATGGTTTGGGGTCAGCATGGTGGTGGTAGTGTGATGGTTTGGGGTCAGCATGGTGGTGGTAGTGTGATGGTTTAGGGGTCAGCATGGTGGTGGTAGTGTGATGGTTTGGGGTCAGCATGGTGGTGGTAGTGTGATGGTTTGGGGTCAGCATGGTGGTGGTAGTGTGATGGTTTGGGGTCAGCATGGTGGTGGTAGTGTGATGGTTTGGGGTCAGCATGGTGGTGGTAGTGTGATGGTTTGGGGTCAGCATGGTGGTGGTAGTGTGATGGTTTAGGGGTCAGCATGGTGGTGGTAGTGTGATGGTTTGGGGTCAGCATGGTGGTGGTAGTGTGATGGTTTGGGGTCATCATGGTGGTGTTAGTGTGATGGTTTGGGGTCAGCATGGTGCTGGTGGTGTGATGGTTTGGGGTCAGCATGGTGGTGGTAGTGTGATGGTTTAGGGGTCTGCATGGTGATGGTTAGGGGTCAGCATGGTGGTGGTAGTGTGATGGTTTGGGGTCAGCATGGTGGTGGTAGTGTGATGGTTTGGGGTCAGCATGGTGGTGGTAGTGTGATGGTTTGGGGTCAGCATGGTGGTGGTAGTGTGATGGTTTGGGGTCAGCATGGTGCTGGTAGTGTGATGGTTTGGGGTCAGCATGGTGGTGGTAGTGTGATGGTTTGGGATCAGCATGGTGGTGGTAGTGTGATGGTTTGGGGTCAGCATGGTGGTGGTGGTAGTGTGATGGTTTGGGGTCAGCATGGTGGTGGTAGTGTGATGGTTTGGGGTCAGCATGGTGGTGGTAGTGTGATGGTTTAGGGGTCAGCATGGTGGTGGTAGTGTGATGGTTTGGGGTCAGCATGGTGGTGGTGGTGTGATGGTTTGGAGTCAGCATGGTGGTGGTAGTGTGATGGTTTGGGGTCAGCATGGTGGTGGTGGTAGTGTGATGGTTTGGGGTCAGCATGGTGGTGGTGGTAGTGTGATGGTTTGGGGTCAGCATGGTGGTGGTAGTGTGATGGTTTGGGGTTAGCATGGTGGTGGTAGTGTGATGGTTTGGGGTCAGCATGGTGGTGGTGGTGTGATGGTTTGGAGTCAGCATGGTGGTGGTAGTGTGATGGTTTGGGGTCAGCATGGTGGTGGTCGTGTGATGGTTTGGGGTCAGCATGGTGGTGGTAGTGTGATGGTTTAGGGGTCAGCATGGTGGTGGTAGTGTGATGGTTTGGGGTCAGCATGGTGGTGGTAGTGTGATGGTTTGGGGTCAGCGTGGTGGTGGTAGTGTGATGGTTTGGGGTCAGCATGGTGGTGGTAGTGTGATGGTTTGGGGTCAGCATGGTGGTGGTAGTGTGATGGTTTGTGGTCAGCATGGTGGTGGTGGTGTGATGGTTTGGGGTCAGCATGGTGGTGGTGGTAGTGTGATGGTTTGTGGTCAGCATGGTGGTGGTAGTGTGATGGTTTGGGGTCAGCATGGTGGTGGTGGTGTGATGGTTTGGGGTCAGCATGGTGGTGGTGGTGTGATGGTTAGGGGTCAGCATGGTGGTGGTAGTGTGATGGTTTGGGGTCAGCATGGTGGTTGTAGTGTGATGGTTTGGGGTCAGCATGGTGGTGGTAGTGTGATGGTTTGGGGTCAGCATGGTGGTGGTAGTGTGATGGTTTGGGGTCAGCATGGTGGTGGTAGTGTGATGGTTTGGGGTCAGCATGGTGGTGGTAGTGTGATGGTTTGGGGTCAGCATGGTGGTGGTAGTGTGATGGTTTGGGGTCAGCATGGTGGTGGTAGTGTGATGGTTTTGGGTCAGCATGGTGGTGTTAGTGTGATGGTTTGGGGTCAGCATGGTGGTGGTGGTGTGATGGATGCTTAGCTGCCTCAGGACCTGGACAACATGTCTATTATATAAATATTCACTCCCTGTACTTGCTTCTCGTCTCCCAACGTCTGTCCTTACAGAATGCTGACACCAATGTTGGAAGCATCAGGGAGTTTTTTGTTTTGGTTGGTGACGTCGGGTCCGGGTGCTGCTGCCGAAGGAACCGGGGATGCCTTGGCTGGCTCGTCGGGCTTCCATGCCTTGGCTGACTCGAGAGGTTTTCTTGCCTCAGTTGGCTCGGCAGGCTCCCATCCCACGTCATGCCTCAGCCGGCTCGTCAGGCGTCCACGCCTCAGCCGGCTTCTCAGGCTCCCACGCCTCAGCCGGCTTCTCAGGCTCCCACGCCTCAGCCGGCTTCGTCAGGCTCCCACGCCTCAGCCGGCTTCGTCAGGCTCCCACGCCTCAGCCGGCTTCGTCAGGCTCCCACGCCTCAGCCGGCTTCGTCAGGCTCCCATGCCTTGGCCGGCTTCGTCAGGCTCCCATGCCTTGGCCTGCCCGTCAGGCTCGCCCAGGTGGGACGCCAGGTGGCACCCCTAGAGAGGGGGGGGGGGTACTGTCACGCATGCTCCCGCTCCCCCTCTCTGGAGCCATCATAACGCGCATCAGCGCTTCATTGGTCTCACCTGAACTCCTTCACTTTGTTGCTTGCCTCCCCTATATCTGTCTGTTCCTCAGTTTGATCTCAGCGTCAGCATTAATATCTTTATGTTTCTCTTGTCCAGACGCTGTCCGTGTTTTGGTTCATGTCTATTATTTATTAAATATTCACTCCCCGTACCTGCTTCTCGTTTCCCAGCGTCTGTCCTGACACTATTTGACCTAGATAGTGTAGTGTGTATGTATTGATTGACCTAGATAGTGTAGTGTGTATGTATTGATTGACCTAGATAGTGTAGTGTGTATGTATTGATTGACCTAGATAGTGTAGTGTGTATGTATTGATTGACCTAGATAGTGTAGTATGTATGTATTGATTTGTAGGCTAGATAGTGTAGTGTGTATGTATTGATTTGTAGGCTAGATAGTGTAGTGTGTATGTATTGATTGACCTAGATAGTGTAGTGTGTATGTATTGATTGACCTAGATAGTGTAGTGTGTATGTATTGATTGACCTAGATAGTGTAGTGTGTATGTATTGATTGACCTAGATAGTGTAGTGTGTATGTATTGATTGACCTAGATAGTGTAGTATGTATGTATTGATTTGTAGGCTAGATAGTGTAGTGTGTATGTATTGATTTGTAGGCTAGATAGTGTAGTGTGTATGTATTGATTGACCTAGATAGTGTAGTGTGTATGTATTGATTGACCTAGATAGTGTAGTGTGTATGTATTGATTGACCTAGATAGTGTAGTGTGTATGTATTGATTGACCTAGATAGTGTAGTGTGTATGTATTGATTGACCTAGATAGTGTAGTATGTATGTATTGATTTGTAGGCTAGATAGTGTAGTGTGTATGTATTGATTTGTAGGCTAGATAGTGTAGTGTGTATGTATTGATTTGTAGGCTAGATAGTGTAGTGTGTATGTATTGATTTGTAGGCTAGATAGTGTAGTGTGTATGTATTGATTTGTAGGCTAGATAGTGTAGTGTGTATGTATTGATTTGTAGGCTAGATAGTGTAGTGTGTATGTATTGATTTGTAGGCTAGATAGTGTAGTGTGTATGTATTGATTTGTAGGCTAGATAGTGTAGTGTGTATGTATTGATTTGTAGGCTAGATAGTGTAGTGTGTATGTATTGATTTGTAGGCTAGATAGTGTAGTGTGTATGTATTGATTTGTAGGCTAGATAGTGTAGTGTGTATGTATTGATTTGTAGGCTAGATAGTGTAGTGTGTATGTATTGATTTGTAGGCTATGCGTACCGTTTTTTACTTTATGTAGGTCTGTCCTTGAGCTGTTCTTCAGTGACACTCGAATCACATAGAAAGATTAATTATGACCACTTCCTTCCGTTTGAATATCTGAGAAAGGTGATGTTGATGCAATTAAAAACGATATTTTCTCTGCTATTTTAGCAAATAATGACGGAAAGCTAACTACACTGGGCAAGGAGGAATTTAACCAAAGCCTACTGGATGATAAGTTACTTTTTCCTGCATAATATAGGTATAGCAGTTTGTATGGGACACTTTTAAACGAGCGCTTAGAACAAAATCAAAAATAATTTATGTATTTACAAAGGAAAATACAAGAAATAACAGTACAGATGGACGGCAATAAAACCGTGCCATAGAGGCAGACAATAAGTTATAGGAAAAGGATAAATTAAATCAAGGAACTTATTCGGGAACGATCAAGTAGAATGTATTGTAAAAATAAAACTTACTGAATGGAAAATTGTGAAAAAAATGCCCCCACTTCTTTTTGAATCGTCAACATAGAAAGGCTACCAAAAATAATTTACAGAAACTTGTTACAAATGACTCATCCATGATTCACCTAATGGTATTTTGAAAGAGGAAGCAAAGTACCGTACTTTAAGCAACCGGGCCGTGAAAAAGTATTTGCCCCGTTTATGATTTTCTCTATTTTTGCATATTTTTGATACTGAATGTTATTAGATCTTCAACCAAAACGTAATATTGAAGGGAACGTGAGTTTACAAATAGCAAAACAAATGGATACTTGTTTTATTTATTTAATTAACTAAGTTATGTAACACCCAATGCCTCTGTGTGAAAAAACTATTACCCCCTTTACTCTCAATAACTGGTTGTTCCACCTTTAGCTGTAATGACTCCAACCAAACACTTCCTGTAGTTGTTGATCAGTCTCTCACATCTCTGTGGAGGAGTTGTGGCCCACTCTGCCATGCAGAACTGCTGTAACTCAGAGACATTTGTGGGTTTTTCAAGCATGAAGTACTGCCACCACATCTCAATTGGGATTCGGTCAACTAGGAATCTATGTCTCCTCTCTCTCTCTACTACTACTAGCTAGGAATCTATCTATCCTCTCTCTCTCTACTACTACTAGCTAGGAATCTATCTATCCTCTCTCTCTCTACTACTACTAGCTAGGAATCTATGTCTCCTCTCTCTCTCTACTACTACTAGCTAGGAATCTATGTCTCCTCTCTCTCTCTACTACTACTAGCTAGGAATCTATGTCTCCTCTCTCTCTACTACTACTACTAGCTAGGAATCAATGTCTCCTCTCTCTCTACTACTACTAGCTAGGAATCTATGTCTCCTCTCTCTACTACTACTACTAGCTAGGAATCTATCTATCTTCTCTCTCTCTACTACTACTAGCTAGGAATCTATGTCTCCTCTCTCTCTCTACTACTACTAGTTAGGAATCTATCTATCCTCTCTCTCTCTACTACTACTAGCTAGGAATCTATGTCTCCTCTCTCTACTACTACTAGTTAGGAATCTATGTCTCCTCTCTCTCTCTACTACTACTAGTTAGGAATCTATCTATCCTCTCTCTACTACTACTAGCTAGGAATCTATCTATCCTCTCTCTCTCTACTACTACTAGCTAGGAATCTATCTATCCTCTCTCTCTCTACTACTACTAGCTAGGAATCTATGTCTCCTCTCTCTCTCTACTACTACTAGCTAGGAATCTATGTCTCCTCTCTCTCTCTCTACTACTACTAGCTAGGAATCTATGTCTCCTCTCTCTACTACTACTAGCTAGGAATCTATGTCTCCTCTCTCTCTCTACTACTACTAGCTAGGAATCTATGTCTCCTCTCTCTCTCTACTACTACTAGCTAGGAATCTATGTCTCCTCTCTCTCTCTACTACTACTAGCTAGGAATCTATGTCTCCTCTCTCTCTCTACTACTACTAGCTAGGAATCTATGTCTCCTCTCTCTCTACTACTACTAGCTAGGAATCTATGTCTCCTCTCTCTCTACTACTACTAGCTAGGAATCTATGTCTCCTCTCTCTCTACTAGCTAGGAATCTATCTATCCTCTCTCTCTCTACTACTACTAGCTAGGAATCTATGTATCCTCTCTCTCTACTACTACTACTAGCTAGGAATCTATGTCTCCTCTCTCTCTACTACTACTAGCTAGGAATCTATGTCTCCTCTCTCTCTACTACTACTAGCTAGGAATCTATGTCTCCTCTCTCTCTCTACTACTACTAGCTAGGAATCTATGTCTCCTCTCTCTCTCTACTACTACTAGCTAGGAATCTATGTCTCCTCTCTCTCTACTACTACTAGCTAGGAATCTATGTCTCCTCTCTCTCTCTCTACTACTACTAGCTAGGAATCTATGTCTCCTCTCTCTCTCTCTACTACTACTAGCTAGGAATCTATGTCTCCTCTCTCTCTCTACTACTACTAGCTAGGAATCTATGTCTCCTCTCTCTCTCTACTACTACTAGCTAGGAATCTATGTCTCCTCTCTCTCTACTACTACTAGCTAGGAATCTATGTCTCCTCTCTCTGTCTCTACTACTAGCTAGGAATCTATGTCTCCTCTCTCTCTACTACTACTACTAGCTAGGAATCTATGTTTCCTCTCTCTCTACTACTACTAGCTAGGAATCTATGTCTCCTCTCTCTACTACTACTACTAGCTAGGAATCTATCTATCCTCTCTCTCTACTACTACTACTAGCTAGGAATCTATCTATCCTCTCTCTCTCTACTACTACTAGCTAGGAATCTATGTCTCCTCTCTCTCTCTACTACTACTAGCTAGGAATCTATGTCTCCTCTCTCTCTACTACTACTAGCTAGGAATCTATGTCTCCTCTCTCTCTCTACTACTACTAGCTAGGAATCTATGTCTCCTCTCTCTACTACTACTAGCTAGGAATCTATGTCTCCTCTCTCTCTACTACTACTAGCTAGGAATCTATGTCTCCTCTCTCTCTCTACTACTACTAGCTAGGAATCTATGTCTCCTCTCTCTACTACTACTAGCTAGGAATCTATGTCTCCTCTCTCTCTACTACTACTAGCTAGGAATCTATGTCTCCTCTCTCTCTCTACTACTACTAGCTAGGAATCTATGTCTCCTCTCTCTCTCTCTACTACTACTAGCTAGGAATCTATGTCTCCTCTCTCTCTCTACTACTACTAGCTAGGAATCTATGTCTCCTCTCTCTACTACTACTAGCTAGGAATCTATGTCTCCTCTCTCTCTACTACTACTAGCTAGGAATCTATGTCTCCTCTCTCTCTCTACTACTACTAGCTAGGAATCTATGTCTCCTCTCTCTACTACTACTAGTTAGGAATCTATGTCTCCTCTCTCTCTCTACTACTACTAGCTAGGAATCTATGTCTCCTCTCTCTACTACTACTACTAGCTAGGAATCTATGTCTCCTCTCTCTCTCTACTACTACTAACTAGGAATCTATGTCTCCTCTCTCTCTCTACTACTACTAGCTAGGAATCTATGTCTCCTCTCTCTACTACTACTACTAGCTAGGAATCTATGTCTCCTCTCTCTCTCTACTACTACTAGCTAGGAATCTATGTCTCCTCTCTCTCTCTACTACTACTAGCTAGGAATCTATCTATCCTCTCTCTCTCTACTACTACTAGCTAGGAATCTATGTCTCCTCTCTCTCTCTACTACTACTAGCTAGGAATCTATGTCTCCTCTCTCTACTACTACTACTAGCTAGGAATCTATCTATCCTCTCTCTCTACTACTACTAGCTAGGAATCTATGTCTCCTCTCTCTCTCTACTACTACTAGCTAGGAATCTATGTCTCCTCTCTCTCTCTACTACTACTAGCTAGAAATCTATGTTTCCTCTCTCTCTCTACTACTACTAGCTAGGAATCTATGTCTCCTCTCTCTACTACTACTAGCTAGGAATCTATGTCTCCTCTCTCTCTCTACTACTACTAGCTAGGAATCTATGTCTCCTCTCTCTCTCTCTACTACTACTAGCTAGGAATCTATGTCTCCTCTCTCTCTCTACTACTACTAGCTAGGAATCTATGTCTCCTCTCTCTACTACTACTAGCTAGGAATCTATGTCTCCTCTCTCTCTACTACTACTAGCTAGGAATCTATGTCTCCTCTCTCTCTCTACTACTACTAGCTAGGAATCTATGTCTCCTCTCTCTACTACTACTAGTTAGGAATCTATGTCTCCTCTCTCTCTCTACTACTACTAGCTAGGAATCTATGTCTCCTCTCTCTACTACTACTACTAGCTAGGAATCTATGTCTCCTCTCTCTCTCTACTACTACTAACTAGGAATCTATGTCTCCTCTCTCTCTCTACTACTACTAGCTAGGAATCTATGTCTCCTCTCTCTACTACTACTACTAGCTAGGAATCTATGTCTCCTCTCTCTCTCTACTACTACTAACTAGGAATCTATGTCTCCTCTCTCTCTCTACTACTACTAGCTAGGAATCTATCTATCCTCTCTCTCTCTACTACTACTAGCTAGGAATCTATGTCTCCTCTCTCTCTCTACTACTACTAGTTAGGAATCTATGTCTCCTCTCTCTACTACTACTACTAGCTAGGAATCTATCTATCCTCTCTCTCTACTACTACTAGCTAGGAATCTATGTCTCCTCTCTCTCTCTACTACTACTAGCTAGGAATCTATGTCTCCTCTCTCTCTCTACTACTACTAGCTAGAAATCTATGTTTCCTCTCTCTCTCTACTACTACTAGCTAGGAATCTATGTCTCCTCTCTCTACTACTACTAGCTAGGAATCTATGTCTCCTCTCTCTCTCTACTACTACTAGCTAGGAATCTATGTCTCCTCTCTCTCTACTACTAGCTAGGAATCTATGTCTCCTCTCTCTCTACTACTACTACTAGCTAGGAATCTATGTCTCCTCTCTCTCTCTACTACTACTAGCTAGGAATCTATGTCTCCTCTCTCTCTCTACTACTACTAGCTAGGAATCTATGTCTCCTCTCTCTCTCTACTACTACTAGTTAGGAATCTATGTCTCCTCTCTCTACTACTACTAGCTAGGAATCTATGTCTCCTCTCTCTCTCTACTACTACTAGCTAGGAATCTATGTCTCCTCTCTCTCTCTACTACTACTAGCTAGGAATCAATGTCTCCTCTCTCTCTACTACTACTAGCTAGGAATCAATGTCTCCTCTCTCTCTACTACTACTAGCTAGGAATCTATGTCTCCTCTCTCTCTACTACTACTAGCTAGGAATCTATGTCTCCTCTCTCTCTCTCTACTACTACTAGCTAGGAATCTATGTCTCCTCTCTCTCTACTACTACTAGCTAGGAATCTATGTCTCCTCTCTCTCTCTACTACTACTAACTAGGAATCTATGTCTCCTCTCTCTCTCTACTACTACTAGCTAGGAATCTATGTCTCCTCTCTCTCTCTACTACTAGCTAGGAATCTATCTATCCTCTCTCTCTACTACTACTACTAGCTAGGAATCTATGTCTCCTCTCAATTCGATTCAATTCAATTCAAGGGGCTTTATTGGCATGGGAAACATGTGTTAACATTGCCAAAGCAAGTGAGGTAGACAATACACAAATGTGAAACAAACAATACAAATTAACAGTAAACATTACACATACAGAAGTTTCAAAACAATAAAGACATTACAAATGTCATATTATATATATACAGTGTTGTAACAATGTACAAATGGTTAAAGCACACAAGTTAAGATAAATAAGCATAAATATGGGTTGTATTTACAATGGTGTTTGTTCTTCACTGGTTGCCCTTTTCTTGTGACAACAGGTCACAAATCTTGCTGCTGTGATGGCACACTGTGGAATTTCACCCAGTAGATATGGGAGTTTATCAAAATTTGATTTGTTTTCGAATTCTTTGTGGATCTGTGTAATCTGAGGGAAATATGTGTCTCTAATATGGTCATACATTGGGCAGGAGGTTAGGTCTCTCTCTCTACTACTACTAGCTAGGAATCTATCTATCTATCCTCTCTCTCTACTACTACTAGCTAGGAATCTATGTCTCCTCTCTCTACTACTACTAGCTAGGAATCTATGTCTCCTCTCTCTCTCTACTACTACTAGCTAGGAATCTATGTCTCCTCTCTCTCTCTACTACTACTAGCTAGGAATCTATGTCTCCTCTCTCTCTACTACTACTAGCTAGGAATCTATGTCTCCTCTCTCTCTACTACTACTAGCAAGAAATCTATGTCTCCTCTCTCTCTACTAGCTAGGAATCTATCTATCCTCTCTCTCTCTACTACTACTAGCTAGGAATCTATGTCTCCTCTCTCTCTACTACTACTAGCTAGGAATCTATGTCTCCTCTCTCTCTCTACTACTACTAGCTAGGAATCTATGTCTCCTCTCTCTCTACTACTACTAGCTAGGAATCTATGTCTCCTCTCTCTCTCTCTACTACTACTAGCTAGGAATCTATGTCTCCTCTCTCTCTCTACTACTACTAGCTAGGAATCTATGTCTCCTCTCTCTCTCTCTACTACTACTAGCTAGGAATCTATGTCTCCTCTCTCTCTCTACTACTACTAGCTAGGAATCTATGTCTCCTCTCTCTCTCTCTACTACTACTAGCTAGGAATCTATGTCTCCTCTCTCTCTCTCTACTACTACTAGCTAGGAATCTATGTCTCCTCTCTCTCTCTCTACTACTACTAGCTAGGAATCTATGTCTCCTCTCTCTCTCTCTACTACTACTAGCTAGGAATCTATGTCTCCTCTCTCTCTCTCTACTACTACTAGCTAGGAATCTATGTCTCCTCTCTCTCTCTACTACTACTAGCTAGGAATCTATGTCTCCTCTCTCTCTCTCTACTACTACTAGCTAGGAATCTATGTCTCCTCTCTCTCTCTACTACTACTAGCTAGGAATCTATGTCTCCTCTCTCTACTACTACTACTAGCTAGGAATCTATGTATCCTCTCTCTCTCTCTACTACTACTAGCTAGGAATCTATGTCTCCTCTCTCTCTCTCTACTACTACTAGCTAGGAATCTATGTCTCCTCTCTCTCTCTACTACTACTAGCTAGGAATCTATCTATCCTCTCTCTCTCTCTACTACTAGCTAGGAATCTATGTCTCCTCTCTCTCTCTACTACTACTAGCTAGGAATCTATGTCTCCTCTCTCTCTCTCTACTACTACTAGCTAGGAATCTATGTCTCCTCTCTCTCTCTCTACTACTACTAGCTAGGAATCTATCTATCCTCTCTCTCTACTACTACTAGCTAGGAATCTATGTCTCCTCTCTCTCTACTACTACTAGCTAGGAATCTATGTCTCCTCTCTCTCTCTACTACTACTAGCTAGGAATCTATGTATCCTCTCTCTCTCTCTACTACTACTAGCTAGGAATCTATGTCTCCTCTCTCTCTCTCTACTACTACTAGCTAGGAATCTATGTCTCCTCTCTCTCTCTACTACTACTAGCTAGGAATCTATGTCTCCTCTCTCTCTCTCTACTACTACTAGCTAGGAATCTATGTCTCCTCTCTCTCTCTCTACTACTACTAGCTAGGAATCTATGTCTCCTCTCTCTCTACTACTACTAGCTAGGAATCTATCTATCCTCTCTCTCTCTACTACTACTAGCTAGAAATCTATCTATCCCCTCTCTCTACTACTACTAGCTAGGAATCTATGTCTCCTCTCTCGACTACTACTACTAGCTAGGAATCTATGTCTCCTCTCTCTCTCTACTACTACTAGCTAGGAATCAATGTCTCCTCTCTCTCTCTACTACTACTAGCTAGGAATCAATGTCTCCTCTCTCTCTCTACTACTACTAGCTAGGAATCTATCTATCCTCTCTCTCTCTGCCACAGCTAGGAATCAATGTCTCCTGTCTCTCTCTCTCTGCCACAGCTATGAATCAATGTCTCCTGCCTCTCTGTCTCTCTCTGAATCTATCTATCCTCTCTCTCTCTGCCACAGCTAGGAATCAATGTCTCCTGCCTCTCTCTCTCTCTCTCTCTCTCTCGCTCTCTCGCTCTCTCGCTCTCTCGCTCTCTCTCTCTCTCTCTCTCTCTCTCTCTCTCTCTGACACAGCTAGGAATCAATGTCTCCTGTCTCTCTCTCTCTGCCACAGCTAGGAATCAATATCTCCTCACTCCTCACTTCCACAGCTATGAAATCATTAAGAGCAGGGATTGGCCGCTGCAGTGTGGATATCAATATATTAACTCCTGGTTGGCCTAAATGGCACCTTATTCCCTCTGTAGAACTCTGCCTTCTCAGCGGCTTTTTGCTGAGGTTATTTGATCTGACGAGGTTGGTCACACATTGAAAAGGAAATGAGAAGGTAGATTGTGTTTCATTCTCACTGTTTATCAAGTAGTAGCTGGTGCTTTGTTCTCACTGTTCATCAAGTAGTAGATTGTGCTTCGTTCTCACTGTTCATCAAGTAGTAGTTGTGCTTTGTTCTCCCTGTTCATCCAGTAGTAGATTGTGCTTCGTTCTCACTGTTCATCAAGTAGTAGTTGTGCTTTGTTCTCACTGTTCATCAAGTAGTAGATTGTGTTTTGTTCTCACTGTTCATCCAGTAGTAGATTGTGCTTCGTTCTCACTGTTCATCAAGTAGTAGATTGTGCTTTGTTCTCCCTGTTCATCAAGTAGTAGATTGTGCTTTGTTCTCACTGTTCATCAAGTAGTAGATTGTGCTTTGTTCTCACTGTTCATCAAGTAGTAGATTGTGCTTTGTTCTCACTGTTCATCAAGTAGTAGTTGTGCTTTGTTCTCACTGTTCATCAAGTAGTAGATTGTGCTTTGTTCTCCCTGTTCATCAAGTAGTAGATTGTGCTTTGTTCTCACTGTTTATCAAGTAGTAGATTGTGCTTTGTTCTCACTGTTCATCAAGTAGTAGTTGTGCTTTGTTCTCACTGTTCATCAAGTAGTAGATTGTGCTTTGTTCTCACTGTTTATCAAGTAGTAGATTGTGCTTCGTTCTCCCTGTTCATCAAGTAGTAGATTGTGCTTTGTTCTCACTGTTCATCAAGTAGTAGATTGTGCTTTGTTCTCCCTGTTCATCAAGTAGTAGTTGTGCTTTGTTCTCACTGTTTATTAAGTAGTAGAATGTGATTCGTTGTCTTCATTCATACAGAAGGCGGTAAACTGAGACTCACTCAGAAGATTTACAGCCTTGTGTGAAAAACAAGCTACTGTAACTGTGACAGGACTACAGAACAAGCTACTGTAACTGTGACAGGAATACAGAACAAGCTACTGTAACTGTGGCAGGAATACAGAACAAGCTACTGTAACTGTGGCAGGAATACAGAACAAGCTACTGTAACTGTGACTGGAATACAGAACAAGCTACTGTAACTGTGACAGGAATACAGAACAAGCTACTGTAACTGTGGCAGGAATACAGAACAAGCTACTGTAACTGTGTCAGGAATACAGAACAAGCTACTGTAACTGTGGCAGGAATACAGAACAAGCTACTGTAACTGTGACAGGAATACAGAACAAGCTACTGTAACTGTGACAGGAATACAGAACAAGCTACTGTAACTGTGGCAGGAATACAGAACAAGCTACTGTAACTGTGACAGGAATACAGAACAAGCTACTGTAACTGTGACAGGAATACAGAACAAGCTACTGTAACTGTGACAGGAATACAGAACAAGCTACTGTAACTGTGGCAGGAATACAGAACAAGCTACTGTAACTGTGTCAGGAATACAGAACAAGCTACTGTAACTGTGACAGGAATACAGAACAAGCTACTGTAACTGTGACAGGAATACAGAACAAGCTACTGTAACTGTGCCATATGAATACAGAACAAGCTACTGTAACTGTGACAGGAATACAGAACAAGCTACTGTAACTGTGGCAGGAATACAGAACAAGCTACTGTAACTGTGACAGGAATACAGAACAAGCTACTGTAACTGTGACAGGAATACAGAACAAGCTACTGTAACTGTGACAGGAATACAGAACAAGCTACTGTAACTGTGACAGGAATACAGAACAAGCTACTGTAACTGTGACAGGAATACAGAACAAGCTACTGTAACTGTGACAGGAATACAGAACAAGCTACTGTAACTGTGGCAGGAATACAGAACAAGCTACTGTAACTGTGACAGGAATACAGAACAAGCTACTGTAACTGTGGCAGTAATACAGAACAAGCTACTGTAACTGTGGCAGGAATACAGAACAAGCTACTGTAACTGTGGCAGGAATACAGAACAAGCTACTGTAACTGTGACAGGAATACAGAACAAGCTACTGTAACTGTGACAGGAATACAGAACAAGCTACTGTAACTGTGACAGGAATACAGAACAAGCTACTGTAACTGTGACAGGAATACAGAACAAGCTACTGTAACTGTGACAGGAATACAGAACAAGCTACTGTAACTGTGGCAGTAATACAGAACAAGCTACTGTAACTGTGACAGGAATACAGAACAAGCTACTGTAACTGTGGCAGGAATACAGAACAAGCTACTGTAACTGTGGCAGGAATACAGAACAAGCTACTGTAACTGTGACAGGAATACAGAACAAGCTACTGTAACTGTGACAGGAATACAGAACAAGCTACTGTAACTGTGCCATAGGAATACAGAACAAGCTACTGTAACTGTGACAGGAATACAGAACAAGCTACTGTAACTGTGACAGGAATACAGAACAAGCTACTGTAACTGTGACAGGAATACAGAACAAGCTACTGTAACTGTGACTGGAATACAGAACAAGCTACTGTAACTGTGACAGGAATACAGAACAAGCTACTGTAACTGTGGCAGGAATACAGAACAAGCTACTGTAACTGTGACTGGAATACAGAACAAGCTACTGTAACTGTGACTGGAATACAGAACAAGCTACTGTAACTGTGGCAGGAATACAGAACAAGCTACTGTAACTGTGGCAGGAATACAGAACAAGCTACTGTAACTGTGACAGGAATACAGAACAAGCTACTGTAACTGTGACAGGAATACAGAACAAGCTACTGTAACTGTGACAGGAATACAGAACAAGCTACTGTAACTGTGGCAGGAATACAGAACAAGCTACTGTAACTGTGACAGGAATACAGAACAAGCTACTGTAACTGTGACAGGAATACAGAACAAGCTACTGTAACTGTGGCAGGAATACAGAACAAGCTACTGTAACTGTGACAGGAATACAGAACAAGCTACTGTAACTGTGACAGGAATACAGAACAAGCTACTGTAACTGTGGCAGGAATACAGAACAAGCTACTGTAACTGTGACAGGAATACAGAACAAGCTACTGTAACTGTGACAGGAATACAGAACAAGCTACTGTAACTGTGGCAGGAATACAGAACAAGCTACTGTAAACTGTGACAGGAATACAGAACAAGCTACTGTAACTGTGACAGGAATACAGAACAAGCTACTGTAACTGTGACAGGAATACAGAACAAGCTACTGTAACTGTGACAGGAATACAGAACAAGCTACTGTAACTGTGACAGGAATACAGAACAAGCTACTGTAACTGTGACAGTAATACAGAACAAGCTACTGTAACTGTGGCAGGAATACAGAACAAGCTACTGTAACTGTGACAGGAATACAGAACAAGCTACTGTAACTGTGACAGGAATGCAGAACAAGCTACTGTAACTGTGGCAGGAATACAGAACAAGCTACTGTAACTGTGACAGGAATACAGAACAAGCTACTGTAACTGTGACTGGAATACAGAACAAGCTACTGTAACTGTGGCAGGAATACAGAACAAGCTACTGTAACTGTGACAGGAATACAGAACAAGCTACTGTAACTGAGGCAGGAATACAGAACAAGCTACTGTAACTGTGACAGGAATACAGAACAAGCTACTGTAACTGTGGCAGGAATACAGAACAAGCTACTGCTAACTGTGGCGAGGAATACAGAACACGCTACTGTAACTGTGACTGGAATGCAGAACAAGCTACTGAACTGTGACTGGAATACAGAAAAAGCTACTGAACTGTGACCGGAATAGAGAAACAAGTATTTTTTTTTTTTTTTTTTTAATGTGACATGGAATACAGAACAAGCTACTGTAAACGGTGACAGGAATACAGAACAAGCTTTACTAACTGTGATGGAATGAAATACAGAAACCAACGCTACTGTAACTGTGACAGGAATACAGAAACAAGCTACTTATAACTGTGACAGGAATACAGAACAAGCTACTGTAAAACTGTGGCAGGAATACAGAAACAAGCTACTTTAACTGTGGCAGGAATACAGAACAAGCTACTGAACGTGAAGGAATACAGAAAAAAGCTACTGTAAACTGCTGCATATGAAACAGAACAAGATACTGTAACTGGGGCAGGAATACAGAAATAAGCACGTAACTGTGACAGGAATACAGAAAAGCTACTGTAACTGTGCCATATGAATACAGAACAAGCCTACTGTAACTGCTAC
>NW_024060397.1:190296-225047 GCF_016432855.1 Salvelinus namaycush | reverse complement strand
TTCAGTAGCTGTTATTTCCCCCGTGTTGTTTTCAGTAGCTGTTATTTCCCCCATGTGTTTTTTTAGTAGCTGTTATTTCCCCAGTGTTATTTTCAGTAGCTGTTATTTCCCCCATGTGGTTTTTCAGTAGTTGTTATTTCCCCCATGTGGTTTTTCAGTAGCTGTTATTTCCCCCGTGTTGTTTTTCAGTAGCTGTTATTTCCCCCATGTGGTTTTTCAGTAGTTGTTATTTCCCCCATGTGTTTTTTTAGTAGCTGTTATTTCCCCCATGTGGTTTTTCAGTAGTTGTTATTTCCCCCATGTGGTTTTTCAGTAGCTGTTATTTCCCCCGTGTTGTTTTCAGTAGCTGTTATTTCCCCCATGTGGTTTTTTAGTAGCTGTTATTTCCCCAGTGTTATTTTCAGTAGCTGTTATTTCCCCCATGTGGTTTTTCAGTAGTTATTTCCCCCATGTGGTTTTTCAGTAGCTGTTATTTCCCCCGTGTTGTTTTCAGTAGCTGTTATTTCCCCCATGTGGTTTTTTAGTAGCTGTTATTTCCCCATGTGGTTTTTCAGTAGCTGTTATTTCCCCCATGTGTTTTTTTAGTAGCTGTTATTTCCCCCGTGTTGTTTTTAGTAGCTGTTATTTCCCCCGTGTTGTTTTTAATAGCTGTTATTTCCCCCGTGTTGTCTTTTAGTAGCTGTTATTTCCCCCATGTGGTTTTTCAGTAGTTGTTATTTCCCCAGTGTTGTTTTTAGTAGCTGTTATTTCCCCCGTGTGGTTTTTAGTAGCTGTTACTTCCCCCATGTGGTTTTTCAGTAGCTGTTATTTCCCCCATGTTGTTTTTCAGTAGCTGTTATTTCCCATGTTGTTTTTCAGTCGCTGTTATTTCCCATGTTGTTTTTCAGTAGCTGTTATTTCCCATGTTGTTTTTCAGTAGCTGTTATTTCCCCCGTGTTGTTTTTCAGTCTCTGTTATTTCCCCCGTGTTGTTTTTCAGTAGCTGTTATTTCCCCCGTGTTGTTTTTCAGTCGCTGTTATTTCCCCCGTGTTGTTTTTCAGTAGCTGTTATTTCCCCCGTGTTGTTTTTTTGTCTCTGTACTGTACTGTTTCTTCTCTTTGTCCAGAGCGGTCAGCTATAGAGGGGTTGGGGGAGGGAGGGTTATGGTTGGAGGGGATAGAGTTTGGGGGAAATCAGACCACATAAGCATAAGTCCAAATACAAAATATAATTTTTTGGAGTATGTATCTTGTTTTTCTGCATGCTATTCAAATTAATATTTAGTTGCGAGTCCTTATTTGACAGCAAACCCACACAACTCCCCTCCTAACCATCACTGAAGCAAGAGCTGTGTGGTTTCCACGTCAACAATGAGCTGTGTGGTTTCCACGTCAACAATGAGCTGTGTTGTTTCCACGTCAACAATGAGCTGTGTGGTTTCCACGTCAACAGTGAGAGCTGTGTGTTTTCCACGTCATATGTGTGTGTGTGTGTGTGTGTGTGTGTGTGTGTGTGTGTGTGTGTGTGTGTGTGTGTGTGTGTGTGTGTGTGTGTGTGTGTGTGTGTGTGAGTTTGTTTGCAGGTGTATCACAACTGACAGAGTTAAGAGAGTCTCCAGAAAAACCAACTAGATTAGAGATGGTCACTCCTAAAGCACAGCTTTTCACCTCTTTAAACTCAACACAAGTGTGTGTATGTGCAGTGTTCAGCTTGTTAGTGTGTGTATGTGCAGTGTTCAGCTTGTTAGTGTGTGTATGTGCAGTGTTCAGCTTGTTAGTGTGTGTCTGTGTCATCTTTTTAAGGCAAAGAGTCAGGTAATTGAATTGTCCCTGAGTCTCAAATGAGCTGTGAGGTCGCTACGCCACCAGAACAGCTTACGCACGCGCGCGCACACACACACACACACACACACACACACACACACACACACACACACACACACACACACACACACACACACACACACACACACACACACACACACACACACACACACACACACACACACACACACACAGCTGAATCACTGTATCAAATTAAACCAACTTCATGACCAGGGCTCCAGCCTCTTTCTTGCCTCACTGTTCTGTTCTCCTTAACTCCATATGAGCTTCTCCCAGCTGTAGAAATGAAGAGTGTCTTTAGATTCATACATACCGCTGCCTCTATTCTTGAATAGTGCTAATTTAATATGGGCTTCCAAGTGGCGCAGTAGTTTAAGACAGGCGTCACTACAGACAACCTGGTTCGAATCCAGACTATATCCCAACCGGCCGTGATTGGGAGTCCCAACGTCGTCCGAGTTCGGCCGGTGTAGGCCATCATTGTAAATAAGAATTTGTTCTTAACTGACTTGCCTAGTTAAATGAAAATAATAATAATATGCATACCCAGATGAAAGCTGTCTTATAATGTAGAGAGAGAGGGGAGAGAGAATGAGGGAGAGGGAGGGAGAAAGAGAGAGAGGATGATAGAGAGACAAAGGATGAGGGGGGGAGATGATGAGGGAGAGAAACAGACCCAAACTTTAGGAAAGCTTTGACTATGTACAGACTCAGTGAGCATAGCCTTGCTATTGAGAAAGGCCACCGTAGGCAGATCTGTCTCTCAAGAGAAGACCAGGCTATGTGCACACTGCCCACAAAATGAGGTGGAAACTGAGCTGCACTTCCTAACCTCCTGCCCAATGTATGACCATATTAGAGACACATATTTCCCTCAGATTACACAGATCCACAAAGAATTCGAAAACAAACCCAATTTTGATAAACTCCCATATCTACTGGGTGAAATACCAGTGTGCCATCACATCAGCAAGATGTGTGACCTGTTGCCACAAGAAAAGGGCAACCAGTGAAGAACAAACACCATTGTAAATACAACCCATATTTATGTTTATTTATTTTTTGCTTTTGTACGTTAACTATTTGCACATAATATGACATTTGAAATGTCTTTATTCTTTTGGAACTTCTGTGAGTGTAATGTTACTGTTCATTTTTATTGTTTATTTAACTTTGTATATTATCTACTTCACTTGCTTTGGCAATGTTAACATATGTTTCCCATGCCAATAAAGCCCTTTAATTGAAATTGAGAGACAGAGACAGAGACAGAGACAGAGACAGACAGGCAGACAAGACAGACAAGACAGGCAAGACAGGCAAGACAGGCAAGACAGGCAAGACAGGCAAGACAGGCAAGACAGACAGACAGACAGACAGACAGACAGACAGACAGACAGACAGACAGACAGAAAAATAGGGGCAATAGATGAACTAAAGAGTGAATATATTATAATCTGTTTCTGTGGTTTACTGGTCCAGTCACTTTACTATCCTCCCTCCCTCCCATCCCTTTGTCTTCCTCCCTCCCATCCCTTTGTCGTCCTCCCTCTCCCTCCCATCCCTTTGTCTTCCTCCCTCCCATCCCTTTGTTTTCCTCCCTCTCCCTCCCATCCATTTGTCTTCCTCCCTCTCCCTCCCATCCCTTTGTTTCCCCCCTCTCCCTCCCATCCCAATGTCTTCCTCTCCCTCCTGTCCCTTTGTCTTTCAACCTCCCATACCTGTGTCTTCCTCCCATCCCTTTGTCTTCCTCCCTCCCTCTCCCTCCCATCACTTTGTCTTCCTCCCTCCCATCCCTGTGTCTTCCTCCCTCCCTCTCCCTCCCATCCATTTGTCTTCCTCCCTCTCCCTCCCATCCCTTTGTTTCCCCCCTCTCCCTCCCATCCCGTTGTCTTCCTCTCCCTCCTGTCCCTTTGTCTTTCAACCTCCCATACCTGTGTCTTCCTCCCATCCCTTTGTCTTCCTCCCTCCCTCTCCCTCCCATCACTTTGTCTTCCTCCCTCCCATCCCTGTGTCTTCCTCCCTCTCCCTCCCATCCCTTTGTCTTCCTCTCCCTCCCATCCCTTTGTCTTCCTCCCTCCCATCCATGTGTCTTCCTCCCTCTTCCTCCCTCTCCCTTTGTCTTCCTCCTTCCCATCCCTGTGTCTTCCTCCCTCCCATCCATGTGTCTTCCTCCCACCCATCCCTTTGTTTTCCTCCCTCCCATCCCTGTGTCTTCCTCCCTCCCATCCCTGTGTTTTCCTCCCTCCCATCCCTGTGTCTTCCTCCCTCCCATCCCTGTGTTTTCCTCCCTCCCATCCCTTTGTCTTCCTCCCTCCCATCCCTGTGTCTTCCTCCCTCCCATCCCTTTGTCTTCCTCCCTCCCATCCCTTTGTCTTCCTCCCACCCATCCCTTTGTTTTCCTCCCTCTCCCTCTCCCTCCCATCCCTTTGTCTTCCTCTCCCTCCCATCCCTTTGTCTTCCTCCCTCCCATCCATGTGTCTTCCTCCCTCTCCCTACCTCTCCCTTTGTCTTCCTCCTTCCCATCCCTGTGTCTTCCTCCCTCCCATCCATGTGTCTTCCTCCCACCCATCCCTTTGTTTTCCTCCCTCCCATCCCTTTGTCTTCCTCCCTCCCATCCCTTTGTCTTCCTCCCTCCCATCCCTTTGTCTTCCTCCCTCTCATCCCTGTGTCTTCCTCCCTCCCATCCCTTTGTTTTCCTCCCTCCCATCCCTTTGTTTCCCTCCCTCCCTTCCCTGTGTCTTCCTCCCTCCCATCCCTTTGTTTTCCTCCCTCCCATCCATGTGTTCTCCTCCCTCTCCCTTTGTCTTCCTCCCTCCCATCCCTTTGTTTTCCTCCCTCCCATCCCTTTGTCTTCCTCCCTCTCCCATCCCTTTGTCTTCCTCCCTCTCCCTCCCATCCCTTTGTTTTCCTCCCTCCCATCCCTTTGTCGTCCTCCCTCTCCCTCCCATCCCTTTGTTTTCCTCCCTCCCATCCCTTTGTCTTCCTCCCTCCCATCCCTTTGTTTTCCTCCCTCCCATCCCTTTGTCTTCCTCCCTCTCCCTCCCATCCCTTTGTTTTCCTCCCCCCCATCCCTTTGTCGTCCTCCCTCTCCCTCCCATCCCTTTGTTTTCCTCCCTCCTATCCCTTTGCCTTCCTCCCACCCATCCCTTTGTCTTCCTCCCTCTCCCTCCCATCCCTTTGTCTTCCTCCCTCCCATCCCTTTGTCTTCCTCCCTCCCATCCCTTTGTCTTCCTCTCCCTCCCATCCCTCTTTATTTCAAATTACATTTTATTAGTCACATGCGCCGAATACAACAGATGTAGTAGACCTTACAGTCAAATGCTTACTGACAAGCTCTTTCCCAACGATGCCTCCCCCCTCTCTCTCTCCTTAAATGCTGTCCACTACAATTATATATTACCAGCTTCCTCAGCTTCCTCAGCTTCCTTAGCTTCCTCAGCTTCCTCTGTCCCTGGGCTTTTAATACTTGGCATTAAACAGTGAATTTCTGCAGTGTCTGTTTTTAAAGTGCAACAATTACTCTGGAGTCTGGCCAACCCCTTGACTACAGATACACATACAGTAGCTAGCTAAAACTGCAACACAACACTAACAAAATGGCACTTATACTAGGAGATATGAGTGTGTATTGTAGCGAAATCGCTAGTGCAAAAATATAATGAACCTTACTGAACACAACACCATCACAGCTAGAAAGCACATGTGCACATACAAACACTCCACTCAACGTGTCCAAGGTGAAGCCACGGCAGCAGAGACTTGGGGGACAGGAGGGACAATATCAGAGATGAATAAAGAGGCACGAGGTTCTGAAATGAGGGAAGAGGAAATGGGGAGAGAGTCAGATGTTTTCCCACATGTTTTTCTTTCTGTGTTTCCATGGTAACATCAGGAGGTGAACTGCCCCAACAAGGGAAGAGAAACACGGGACAGAGGGAGGGGGAGGTCTGAGAATGACTTGACAGAAGTTTCTGCAGTGGCCACACTACTTACCTACCAATACGGAGGTGTGTGTGTGTGAGAGTGTTTGGGTGTGTGTGTGTGTGTGTGTGTTTGTGTTTAGGTGTGTGTGAGTGGGGTGTGTGTGAGTGTTTGGGTGTGTGTGAGTGGGGTGTGTGTGAGTGTTTGGGTGTGTGTGCGTGTGTGTGTTTGTGTTTAGGTGTGTGTGAGTGGGGTGTGTGTGAGTGTTTGGGTGTGTGTGCGTGTTTGGGTGTATGTGTGTGTGTGAGTGTTTGGGAGTGTGTGTGTGTGTGTGTGTGGGGGTGAGTGTTAGTGTTTGGGTGTGTGTGTGTGTGTGTGTGTTTGGGTGTGTGTGTGTGTGTGTGAGTGTTTGGGTGTGTGTGAATGTTTGGGTGTGTATGTGTGTGTGAGTGAGTGAGTGACTGTTTGGGTGTGTGTGTATTAATCTGTTCCAAGAAATGAATGATGCCTAAGCCAAGTTCTAAGAAGAGGGTTGCTAAGGTCTCTGTCACAGAGTTAAGTACACAAAAACACACGCTGCACGCCGAGGCCTCACTCAAGGCGGAGGAGTACAGTGTGTTTTAGTAAACTCTAACTCACACTGCTGACTAAAGTGTAATCAATGAGAGTTAGCAACACTGTGCTGTGTGTGTTGTTACATCTCCTCTGGAAAAGAGATGAGGCTGATGACAGAAACAGCATTCTAGGAAAGACTGCAAACAAAAAGGATGTCCTCCCTCTTCCTCCATCTTCCTCCCTCTCCCTCTTACTCTTTCGTACACGCTCTCATTCCCTGCCTTTCAAGCTCTCTCTCGATCTCTCTTAATCTCTCCCTTTCTCTATCGCTCTCTCGTCCCCAGAAGGCACACGGACATAAAGGGAAGCTGAAAAGCGGGCGAGGGCAGGGATGAGTGTGTGTAACTAAGTGTGAGTTTTTCTTTCCCAGAATAACCGGTAAACACGTGGCAGGGCTAGCGGCAGGGAGAGAGGGTGCCGTCTAACGATAAAAACACAGGAACTGGCTGCCGTGGTAACCACAGAGACAGGAAGTCTCCATGAGTTTAATCTCTGGTCCCAATGAGGGCGGGACCACACAGGAAGAGTGAGCTGCTATTGGTGAACTGACTGATGAGTTACTGGCTCAGAATAGAATGTATGTGTGCGTGTGTAATGGAGGGATGCCACAGGGATACACAACCAAATAGAACATGTGACAAATAACATACATAACGAATAAGGAGGAATGCGCTATAGAGCTGCAGTATGAGTGGTTTGCCAGAAAGCATTTGTGACTTGTGCATGTTGTTAATCAAATCAAAGTGTGTTGGTCACGTACACTGATCTGTTATAGCAGGTGCAAAAAAAAATGCTGTTTTCTAGCGCCAACAGTGCAGTGGAATGTCTAGCAAATACAATACAAATGTAAAATAATCATAAATATCTAAACAAGAAATCGAGGAATATCTGAACGATCAATTATAAACACGTGGTGTGTATTGACAGATATCAACAGTAGTAGGTATATTAGGATGGACTATGTCGAGAATACAGTATATACACAGTATATACCAGTGGAGGCTGGTGACTTGAACAAATTAGGAGGATGGGAGACTCACGGTATAGGCGCAGAATGCACGGAGACCACAAAGTGTGTTTAAAAAATAATCAAAGACTAATTATTTTAACCTAAAGAATTTAATAAAGACATTTATAGTACAATATTATGGGGAATGAGAGGGCTACTTACACGGTGTTGGAAATCACAGCAGTGATTGAAAGAGTATGAGGCATGAGTTGAGGTGTTCGACCAGTGCAGGACAGGATTTTACTGGGAAGACAAAAGAACAGTAACACAAGACACTACACAGTTAGACAACAGAGCTAAGAATGAGTTAATCTAAGCAAGGAGTATAATCGTTGATGTGTAATAATGTGATTGTGTATGTGATTGACTCTACATACAGTAATGAGAGAAAATTGATAGGGGGACTCGCAGTGCTTGGAGGAGAAACATTTAATGTGCCAGTGGATGAGAGGGCACATGAGACGTGGCTTCAGTTAACGTCAGGAGAGAGTTGACAATGGTAGTGGAGTGGAGTAGTCATCACCTCTTAATCAGGGAACAGGAGGGGACTTGGCTGTAAATGCAAATAGCAGATACATTCCATTACAGCTGCACCATCCTAGGTTTGGACATTGAGTTTCTCTATGAGGTTAAACACAGACTGCGCATCTCGCCCACTTGACACATCAAAGTAGCTCAAGAAACGTTCCTGAGTAAAGCCCTGATCATCCACATACCTGACGATAACTGACAACCGCAAGCAGACTGGTGGCACCATAGGTCCCAGAGCGGTCAGACTGGTGGCACCATAGGTCCCAGAGCGGTCAGACTGGTGGCACCATAGGTCCCAGAGCGGTCAGACTGGTGGCACCATAGGTCCCAGAGCGGTCAGACTGGTGGCACCATAGGTCCCAGAGCGGTCAGACTGGTGGCACCATAGGTCCCAGAGAGGTCAGACTGGTGGCACCATAGGTCTCAGAGCGGTCAGACTGGTGGCACCATAGGTCCCAGAGCGGTCAGACTGGTGGCACCATAGGTCCCAGAGCGGTCAGACTGGTGGCACCATAGGTCCCAGAGCGGTCAGACTGGTGGCACCATAGGTCCCAGAGCGGTCAGACTGGTGGCACCATAGGTCCCAGAGCGGTCAGACTGGTGGCACCATAGGTCCCAGAGCGGTCAGACTGGTGGCACCATAGGTCCCAGAGCGGTCAGACTGGTGGCACCATAGGTCCCAGAGCGGTCAGACTGGTGGCACCATAGGTCCCAGAGCGGTCAGACTGGTGGCACCATAGGTCCCAGAGCGGTCAGACTGGTGGCACCATAGGTCCCAGAGCGGTCAGACTGGTGGCACCATAGGTCCCAGAGCGGTCAGACTGGTGGCACCATAGGTCCCAGAGCGGTCAGACTGGTGGCACCATAGGTCCCAGAGCGGTCAGACTGGTGGCACCATAGGTCCCAGAGCGGTCAGACTGGTGGCACCATAGGTCCCAGAGCGGTCAGACTGGTGGCACCATAGGTCCCAGAGCGGTCAGACTGGTGGCACCATAGGTCCCAGAGAGGTCAGACTGGTGGCACCGTAGGTCCCAGAGCGGTGGGGCTATTTTTACCCCCTGGGGCCTGGAGTTTTTCCTTATATGTTAACCTAACTAGGAAAACTTTGGACCCTATAAGGTATGACAGTGATTAATCAGTTGTAAAAGGTTAATATGATGAGACCAGTTTTTCATAATCAGGTCACATGGTTTTAAAAAACTCCTGGCCCTGGGGATGAAAACCCTGTCAAACTGCAGCTACCTGATATTGGTTCATATAAATTACATTTAGATTAGGAGGTGGTTTCCTCTACCCAGACACATAGACAACAACTGATAGACAATAGAACTCACAGTGCTGAGCTTTATGCATGTTTGCATCATGCAGGCCTATGCAACTGTAGACCTTTAAAAGATTACTGCCATCACTGCTATGTTGATTAATTCCAGGTAACATTTTGGGATTAAAAACGTATAAACAGTCTATCCAGCCCAATAATCAAATTGTGATCACATTCACAATTTCTCCTGACACACAAATGGAATGTAAATACATAACGTTATCCAATTAGTTTACCCGGACCTGATGGACAGGGCACATAGGCTGTATGTAGCAGCTCTTATTAGTAGCCTACAGTTGATCAGATGGAAAAAAATAGTCTCGTTTTCATCCCATACAGCATGTCAGATTGAGTGTAGCCTAGACTTCTGCAACATTTATATCATGAGTTTGTTTTTGATTATGTGTTATCATCTTTGCTAAATAAATACTGGAGTAAAGTGCAAAGCCTACTTGAGCTCACGTGAAGAAATGTGTTGCGTCAACCTCTCTAATCTAATTTTTAATGGATGATGCGATGGACTCTATCAAATCATTCTGAATTGTTTTCGACATCCCAGAAAAGATGTTCAGCATTTAAAGCATCGTAACGTGCAATTACAGGCAGCTTGATGAAAGGCTCCCTGTTAACCAGCTATACATCTGATACCAGGTGGTGTTGATGAAAGGCTCCCTGTTAACCAGCTATACATCTGATACCAGGTGGTATTGATGAAAGGCTCCCTGTTAACCAGCTATACTTTGATACCAGGTGGTGTTGATGAAAGGCTCCCTGTTAACCAGCTATACATCTGATACCAGGTGGTATTGATGAAAGGCTCCCTGTTAACCAGCTATACATCTGATACCAGGTGGTATTGATGAAAGGCTCCCTGTTAACCAGCTATACATCTGATACCAGTTGGTGTTGATGAAAGGCTCCCTGTTAACCAGCTATACATTTGATACCAGTTGGTGTTGATGATAGGCTCCCTGTTAACCAGCTATACTTTGATACCAGGTGGTGTTGAACGCTCTCACCTTTTCGTCCTTCATGAAACTGATCTCAGGCAGAGGACGACCCTCGCTTTTAATTTGCACCTTTTCTGTGTACCCCAGGGAATGAAAAGGGTTCTTAACACATAAAACCCCCATAATGCTCTGTGGCACAATCCCAATACAACACACTAGGTTAATACTCTGATCCTACATCTATGATTGGATGGACAACATGTCAGTTCATGCTGCAAAAGCTTTGATTGGTTGGAGGACGTCCTTTGTAAGTGGTCATAATTACCATGTATGTCTATGGAAGGGGGTGAGGTCTACCAGCCTCCTAGGTTTTGTATTGAAGTCAATGTAGCCAGAGGAGGACGGAAGCTACAGTAGCTGTCCTCTGGCTACACCATGGTGCTAGCCCAGACAGTGCTGTTAAAGTTACTCTCCCTATCCCAATTTGCTGTCCCCACATGCTTCAAGATGGCCATCATTGTTCCTATACCAATGAAAGCAAAGGTAACTGTCCTAACTGACTATTGCCCGTAGCACTCACTTCTGTCATCATAACGTGCATTGAGAGACTAGTCAAGGATCATATCACCTCCACCTTACCTGACACCCTAGACCCACTTCAATTTGATTACCGCCCCAATAGATCCACAGACGATGCAATCGCCATCGCACTGCACACTGCCCTATCCCATCAGGACAAGAGGAATACATATGTAAGAATGCTGTTCATTGACAATAGCACAGCATTCAACACCATAGTATCCTCCAAGCTCATCATTAAGCTTGTGGCCCTGGGACTGAACCCCGCCTTATGTAACTGGGTCCTGGACTTCCTGACGGGCCACCCCCAGGTGGTGACGGTAGGAAACAACACCTCCACTTCGCTGATTGTCAACATTGGGGCCCCACAAGGGTGCGTGCTCAGCCCCCTCCTGTACTCCCTATTCTCCCATGACTGCATAGCCACACACGCCTCCAACTCAATCATCAAGTTTGCAGACGACACAACAGTAGTAGGCCTGATTACCAACAATGATGAGACAGCCTACAGGGAGGAGGTGAGGGCCCTGGGATTGTGGTGCCAGGAAAATAACCTCTCACTCAACGTCAACAAAACAAAAGGAGCTGATCGTGGACTTCAGGAAACAGCAGCGGCAGCACCCCCCTATCCACATTGACGGGACCGCAGTGGAGAAGGTGGAAAGTTCCTCAGCATACACATCACTGACAAACTGAAAAGGTCCACCCACACAGGTAGTGTGGTGAAGTAGGCGCAACAGCGCCTCTTCAACCTCAGAAGGCTGAAGAAATTTGTCTTGGCACGTAAAACCCTCACAAACTTTTACAGATGCACAATTGAGAGCATCCTGTCGGGCCGTATCACCGCCTGGTACGGCAACTCTCACCGCCCTCAACCGCAAGGCTCTCCAGAGGGTGGTGCAGTTTGCCCAACGCATCACCGGGGGCAAACTACCTGCCCTCCAGGACACCTCCAGCACCCGATGTCACAGGAAGGCCAACAAGATAATCCAGGACAACAACCACACAAGCCACTGCCTGTTCACCCCGCTATCATCCAGAAAGCGAGGTCAGTACAGGTGCATCAAAGCTGGGACCGAGAGACTGAAAAACACCTATCTCAAGGCCATCAGACTGTTAAATGGCCATCACTAGCACATTAGAGGCTGCAGCCCTATATACATAGACTTGGAATCACTGACCACTTTAATAATGGAACACTAGCCACTTTTATAATGTTTACATATTTTTGCAGTACTGATCTCACATGAATATACTGTATTATATTCTATTATACTGTTCCTTAGTCTATGCCGCTCTGACATTGCTTGTCCAAATATTTATATATTCTTAAATCTATTCTTTACTTTAGATTTTTGTGTATTGTGTGTATTGTTGTGAAATTGTTAGGTATTACTTGTTAGATATTACTGCACTGTTGGAGCTAGAAACACAAGCATTTTGCTACACCCGCAATAACATCTGCTAAACATGCGTATGTGACCAATACAATTGATTTGATTTGTACAAAACATTAGGAACACCTTCCTAAAACTGAGTTGAAGAGGAGCCTTTCCTATATCCTATTATTCAGATCTGGTTATTTCAAAACATGCTCCTGTACCACTCAGGTGTTGGAGACCAATGGAGAGTTGCACTACCCTGCTTGGGTAGTGCAAACCCCATCCCCCTCTCCCTGCCTCTCCCTTTCCTACCACAACCCATGCGGTGATCACAGAGAGATGTCGTAAATTCCTGAGAATCTCCTCATGGCCAAACAGTATTAAGAGAGAGGGTAAACTTTCAGGACAAAGGAATTCTCTTCCACCTCACAGAACTTGAGGTACGAACATATTTCATATTCCTGCAAAGGTATAAAAGATCGGTGGAGAGTCCAGCTATGAACCGGTCCATTTGTCACCACGTGGGAAACTCATGTGAGACTGTGGGACTACATTACCATACCGCTGTTTATATAATAACCTCAGATATGAGGTTTACATCTGTTTGTTGTATAAAATGAATGAGTGAGTATGATACTGTTTGTATAATTGTGTAATATGATTTTGAACTGTTTAATGAAGAAAAATACAAATCCCTGTTGTATTTGAACTAAATCCAAGGACCGCCCTGAGCCAGTTGGGTCAGAGACCATGGGACAGCCCCTTCCTGCTATCTGAATAAAAGCCAACTCTAAGAAATTACCATTAGACCATGTTTTCTCTCCATGGGGAGAACGAAGGTTGAGTACAATTGCTGAATCTTTAACCATACCACGTGGTTAAACTCTTAGCCGAATAATAACAAGTTTTGATATTGACTACTAGTCTGCAGCTAGGAATTCGGTATCATTGAACGCGAAGAAAGACAACCGCCGAAATATCCATTCTATATACGAATGTCACTCTGAACAATCCACAATAACCGAGACAGAACTTCACTCCAACAGAAACTAACTTCTCTCCAGCGATCAAGACGACACACACCGAGCGTAACTATATATATATTGATTGCAATTGTTCCCGAATGAGTGAGCGTTCATGTGTAAGGATTAGCATGTCAATTGTTATAATTATGGACTCTGTAGTGAATTCTTAGTCGAACCGCCATTTTCCCTTTGTCTAACAAGCTATGCCGGTTCAGCCCACTAGGGCATATTTCTCCTATCATTTCATGTAACTATTTTAAGTTTGTTTGTTTGTTTATGCATTTCTGTGAATTAATTAGTAATAAATAAATGATTTAAGACAATTGATGTATGGATGACTCATAGTGAAGACTGGGTTCGTGCAGATAATCAACAATTTACGACGTTTGGAATGAGACTAACGTGAGGTAGAGTAAATAAATCATTAATTAGAAGACTATTGATCAGATATGAAAATATCTGAAAGGTTATATTGGGAAATTATAACTTTGTAATCTAATAACTTTCCCTGGTGCCCTCGAATTCATAGTTAATTAGTTACGTTATTACTCAAGTGATCGCGTAATCCCTAATTACAGGAATCTTTGATAAAAACTATAAACCTTCAATTTAATGATAGCAAAGACACGACAAGAGGGAGGTACCACTCAGGTGTTGGAGACCAATGGAGAGGGAGCAGAACATGCTCCTGTACCACTCAGGTGTTGGAGACCAATGGAGAGGGAGCAGAACATGCTCCTGTACCACTCAGGTGTTGGAGACCAATGGAGAGGGAGCAGAACATGCTCCTGTACCACTCAGGTGTTGGAGACCAATGGAGAGGGAGCAGGACATGCTCCTGTACGACTCAGGTGTTGGAGAGGGAGCAGGTCATGCTCCTGTACGACTCAGGTGTTGGAGAGGGAGCAGGACATGCTCCTGTACAACTCAGGTGTTGGAGAGGGAGCAGGACATGCTCCTGTACGACTCAGGTGTTGGAGAGGGAGCAGGGCATGCTCCTGTACGACTCAGGTGTTGGAGAGGGAGCAGGACATGCTCCTGTACGACTCAGGTGTTGGAGAGGGAGCAGGACATGCTCCTGTACCACTCAGGTGTTGGAGAGGGAGCAGGACATGCTCCTGTATGACTCAGGTGTTGGAGAGGGAGCAGGACATGCTCCTGTACGACTCAGGTGTTGGAGAGGGAGCAGGGCATGCTCCTGTACCACTCAGGTGTTAGAGAGGGAGCAGGGCATGCTCCTGTACGACTCAGGTGTTGGAGAGGGAGCAGGACATGCTCCTGTACAACTCAGGTGTTGGAGAGGGAGCAGGACATGCTCCTGTACAACTCAGGTGTTGGAGAGGGAGCAGGACATGCTCCTGTACGACTCAGGTGTTGGAGAGGGAGCAGGACATGCTCCTGTACAACTCAGGTGTTGGAGAGGGAGCAGGGCATCCTCCTGTACCACTCAGGTGTTGGAGAGGGAGCAGGGCATGCTCCTGTACGACTCAGGTGTTAGAGAGGGAGCAGGACATGCTCCTGTACGACTCAGGTGTTGGAGAGGGAGCAGGACATGCTCCTGTACGACTCAGGTGTTGGAGAGGGAGCAGGGCATCCTCCTGTACCACTCAGGTGTTGGAGAGGGAGCAGGACATGCTCCTGTACGACTCAGGTGTTGGAGAGGGAGTAGGACATGCTCCTGTACGACTCAGGTGTTGGAGAGGGAGCAGGACATGCTCCTGTACGACTCAGGTGTTGGAGAGGGAGCAGGACATGCTCCTGTACGACTCAGGTGTTGGAGAGGGAGCAGGACATGCTCCTGTACGACTCAGGTGTTGGAGACCAATGGAGAGGGAGCAGGACATGCTCCTGTGCCACTCAGGTGTTAGAGAGGGAGCAGGGCATCCTCCTGTACCACTCAGGTGTTAGAGAGGGAGCAGGGCATCCTCCTGTACCACTCAGGTGTTGGAGAGGGAGCAGGGCATCCTCCTGTACCACTCAGGTGTTAGAGAGGGAGCAGGGCATCCTCCTGTACCACTCAGGTGTTAGAGAGGGAGCAGGGCATCCTCCTGTACCACTCAGGTGTTAGAGAGGGAGCAGGGCATCCTCCTGTACCACTCAGGTGTTAGAGAGGGAGCAGGGCATCCTCCTGTACGACTCAGGTGTTAGAGAGGGAGCAGGGCATCCTCCTGTACCACTCAGGTGTTAGAGAGGGAGCAGGACATGCTCCTGTACGACTCAGGTGTTGGAGAGGGAGCAGGGCATCCTCCTGTACCACTCAGGTGTTGGAGAGGGAGCAGGGCATGCTCCTGTACGACTCAGGTGTTAGAGAGGGAGCAGGGCATGCTCCTGTACGACTCAGGTGTTAGAGAGGGAGCAGGGCATCCTCCTGTACGACTCAGGTGTTGGAGAGGGAGCAGGGCATCCTCCTGTACCACTCAGGTGTTAGAGAGGGAGCAGGGCATCCTCCTGTACGACTCAGGTGTTGGAGAGGGAGCAGGGCATCCTCCTGTACCACTCAGGTGTTAGAGAGGGAGCAGGGCATCCTCCTGTACGACTCAGGTGTTGGAGAGGGAGCAGGGCATCCTCCTGTACCACTCAGGTGTTAGAGAGGGAGCAGGGCATGCTCCTGTACGACTCAGGTGTTAGAGAGGGAGCAGGGCATCCTCCTGTACCACTCAGGTGTTAGAGAGGGAGCAGGGCATCCTCCTGTACCACCCAGGTGTTGGAGAGGGAGCAGGGCATCCTCCTGTACCACTTAGGTGTTAGAGAGGGAGCAGGGCATCCTCCTGTACGACTCAGGTGTTGGAGAGGGAGCAGGGCATCCTCCTGTACGACTCAGGTGTTGGAGAGGGAGCAGGGCATCCTCCTGTACCACTCAGGTGTTAGAGAGGGAGCAGGGCATCCTCCTGTACCACTCAGGTGTTGGAGAGGGAGCAGGACATGCTCCTGTACGACTCAGGTGTTGGAGAGGGAGTAGGACATGCTCCTGTACGACTCAGGTGTTGGAGAGGGAGCAGGGCATGCTCCTGTACCACTCAGGTGTTGGAGAGGGAGCAGAACATGCTCCTGTACGACTCAGGTGTTGGAGAGGGAGCAGGACATGCTCCTGTACCACTCAGGTGTTGGAGAGGGAGCAGGGCATGCTCCTGTACCACTCAGGTGTTGGAGAGGGAGCAGGACATGCTCCTGTACCACTCAGGTGTTGGAGAGGGAGCAGGACATGCTCCTGTACCACTCAGGTGTTAGAGAGGGAGCAGGGCATGCTCCTGTACGACTCATGTGTTGGAGAGGGAGCAGGGCATGCTCCTGTACGACTCAGGTGTTAGAGAGGGAGCAGGACATGCTCCTGTACGACTCATGTGTTAGAGAGGGAGCAGGGCATGCTCCTGTACGACTCAGGTGTTGGAGAGGGAGCAGGACATGCTCCTGTACCACTCAGGTGTTGGAAAGGGAGCAGGGCATGTGAGTCATTAATATTCATATCCGTTGCAAATCAGTTTCTGTTGTGTAGCCCTAATGAACATGACCCATGTTTCAAGCCTCCACTGTCTCAGCATGCCACAGATACCTATTTTTGTGCAACTCATGTTGCTTGATCACGGACAAATACTAAACAGTGGTACATTGTCGTTCACCAAAACTTGACTAAATTAGTGAGCACTTTAATGGACATGTCAATGTTTTTTATATCTCTTCTATATAGATTTAATATATTCCCTATCATTCAAAAATTTGAGGTCACTTAGAAATTTCCTTGTTTTTTAAAAGAAAAGTACAATTTTTTGTCCATTAAAATACAGTTGTATGAAAAAGTTTGGGCACCCCTCTGAGGCTGCATAATAATTTAATCTGTCGTCACAGAAAATGATCACAGTGGCATGCCAGTCATTTTCTAATAAAAGCTGAGTACTGGGGTATTGTCCAGACAAAGATCTTTAGTGTAGCAATATTAAGTTGTATGAAATTAAATCAGATGTGAAAAATAGGCTATGCAAAAATGTGGGCACCCTTGTGATTCTGTTGATTTGAATACCTGTAACTACATAGCACTGATTAATTGGAACACACAATTGGTTTGGTGAGCTCATTAAAAGCCTTGAACTTCATAGACAAATGCATCCAATCATGAGAAAAGGTATTTAAGGTGGCCAATTGCAAGTTGTTGTTCTCTTTGACTCTCCTCTGAAGAGTGGCAACATGGGGGCCTCAAAACAACTCTCAAATGACCTGAAAACAAAGATTGTTCAACATTATGGTTTAGAGGAAGGCTACAAAAAGCTATCGCAGAGATTTAATCTGTCAGTGTCCACTGTGAGGAACATAGTGAGGAAATGGAAGACCACAGGCACAGTTCTTGTTAAGGCCAGAAGTGGCAGGCCAAGTAAAGTATCGGAGAGGCAAAGGCGAAGGATGGTGAGAACGGTCAAAAACAGCCCACAGACCACCTCCAAAGACCTACAACATCATCTTGCTGCAGATGGTGTCACTGTGCATCGTTCAACAATTCAGCGCACTTTGCACAAGGAGAAGCTGTATGGGAGAGTGATGCGGAAGAAGCCTTTTCTGCACACACGCCACAAACAGAGTCGCTTGAGGTATGCAAACGCACATTTGGACAAGCCAGCTTCATTTTGGAATAAGGTGCTGTGGACTGATGAAACAAAGATTGAGTTATTTGGTCATAACAAGGGACGTTATGCAAATACATAGTGATAATGACACATCATGAGAATGGACACAAGTGTTCAGATCAGCCCAGTAGTGAAATGGATTTGATTGCATAGTCACTCTATTTTTGTCTCCAATTTCATTTTCTGCTTGACTTCAATCATGTTTCTTCCACCTTTTTATTGCTTTAACTCTAACTAGGTATCTGTGCCTGTATTTATAAAGTGTCTCAGAGTAATAGGAAAGAAGACAAAAACAAGTCAAATATATTAAATGATTTCCACTCTTGTAACAGGATTGACAAACATACAGAACATTTGTTTATATAAATGTCAAATTAAAGAGAAGAGTAGCTTGATACTTGCAGAGAGATGCACAACTGCTAAGTGACAACTTACTAGCACCTAATGTAATGTAAGAACACAGCGTTCCAAGAAAAACACTTGCTACCCACAGTAAAATTTGGTGGGGGTTCCATCATGCTGTGGGGCTGTGTGGCCAGTGCCGGTACTGGGAATCTTGTTAAAGTTGAGGGTCGCATGGATTCCACTCAATATCAGCAGATTCTTGGGAATAATGTTGAAGAATCAGTCACAAAGTTGAAGTTACGCCGGCGCTGGATATTTCAACAAGACAACGACCCAAAACACTGCTCAAAATCTACCCGGGCATTTATGCAGAGGAACAAGTACAATGTTCTGGGAATGGCCATCCCAGTCGCCAGACCTGAATATCATTGAGAATCTGTGGGATGATTTGAAGCGGGCTGTCCATGCTCGGCAACCATCAAACCTAACTGAACTGGAGATGTTTTGTAAGAAGGAATGGTCCAAAATACCTTCATCCAGAATCCAGACACTCATTAGAGGCTATGGGAAGCGTCTAGAGGCTGTTATTTTAGCAAAAGGAGGCTCTACTAAATATTGATGTGATTTTTCTATTGGGGTGCCCAAATTTATGCACCTGTCTAATTTTGTTTTGATGCATATTGCACATTTTCTGTTAATCCAATAAACCTAATTTCACTACTGCAATATTACTGTGTCCATCAGTTATTTGATAGATCAAAATGAAATTGCTGATCCAAACACCCAATTATTTATAAATGGAAATCATGGAAATTGTCAGGGGTGCCCAAACTTTTTCATACGACTGTAACATCAAATTGATCAGAAATACAGTGTAGATATTGTTAATGTTGTAAATTACTATTGTAGCTGGAAACTGAAGATGTTTTAATGGAATATCTAGATAAGCCCATTATCAGCAACCATCATTAGACTAGTTGAGTATCTGGAGCATCAGCATTTGTGGGTTCGATTACAGGCAATTTCCATGCAAGAAATTGCTGAGAAACTGAAGATCTCGTACAATGCTGTGCACTACTCCCGTCACAGAACAGCGCAAACTGTCTCTAACTAGAATAGAAAGAGTGGGAGGCCCCGGTGCACAACTGAGCAAGAGGACAAGTACATTAGAGTGTCTAGTTTGAGAAACAGACGCCTCACAAGTCCTCAACTGGCAGCTTCATTAAAAAGTAATTGCAAAACACCAGTCTCACGTCAACAGTGAAGAGGCGACTCCGGGATGCTGTCCTTCTGTGTAAATAAATGGTACATGAGGTGACCAGTGTTCAATGACTCTCTAGGGTACATGGGGCATTAGTCTCAGGGTGCAGGGGACAGTACCAGGCAGGTAGTCAACAGTCTGATGGCCTAGAAATAGTGTGTGTGCTTCTGTGTCTACCACTGTGTGTGAGTGTGTCTACCACTGTGTGTGAGTGTGTCGACCACTGCGTGTGAGTGTGTCTACCACTGCGTGTGAGTGTGTCTACCACTGCGTGTGAGTGTGTCTACCACTGCGTGTGAGTGTGTCGATCACTGTGTGTGAGTGTGTCTACCACTGTGTGTGAGTGTGTCTACCACTGTGTGTGAGTGTGTCTACCACTGTGTGTGAGTGTGTCGATCACTGTGTGTGAGTGTGTCTACCACTGTGTGTGAGTGTGTCTACCACTGTGTGTGAGTGTGTCTACCACTGTGTGAGAGTGTGTCTACCACTGTGTGTGAGTGTGTCGATCACTGTGTGTGAGTGTGTCTACCACTGTGTGTGAGTACCATTAGTGTTCCCCCTATATTATTGCTAAATTGTTGCCACCGATGCAAAATATATACAGTTGAAGTCGGAAGTTTACATACATTTTAGCCAAATACATTTAAACTCAGTTTTTTACAATTCCTGACATTTAATCCTCGTTCAAATTCCCTGTCTTAGGTCAGTTAGGATCATCACTTTATTTTAAGAATGTAAAATGTCAGAATAATAGTAGAGAGAATGATTTATTTCAGCTTTTATTTCTGTCATCACATTCCCAGTGGGTCAGAAGTTTACATACACTCAATTAGTATTTGGTAGCATTGCCTTTAAATTGTTTAACTTGGTTCAAACGTTTCGAGTAGCCTTCCACAAGCTTCCCACAATAAGTTGGGTGAATATTGGCCCATTCCTCCTGACAGAGCTGGTGTAACTGAGTCAGGTTTGTAGAACTCCTTGCTCACACACGCTTTTTCAGTTCTGCCCACAAACTTTCTATAGGATTGAGGTCAGGGCTTTGTGATGGCCACTCCAATAACTTGACTTTGTTGTACTTAACCTCTTGACGCTAGGGGTCAGTTTTTGATTTTTTTTAAAATAACGCTCCCAAGGTAAACGGACTATTTCTCAGGTCCAGATCGTAGAATATGCATATCATTTACAGATTAGGATAGAAAACACTCCAAAGTTTCCACAACTGTCAAAATATTGTCTGTGAGTATAACAAAACTGATTCTGCAGGCGAAAACCTGAGAAAATCTAACCCGGACGTGATTTTTTTTTTTTTTTTTTTTTTTTAAATCTGTGTTACCTGGCCCATCTTTCTTCCATTTAAAGGGGTATCAACCATATTCCTTTTCCAATGGCTTCCTCAGGCTGTGACCAGGCTTTAGACATAGTTTCAGGCTTTTATTTTGAAAAATGAGCGAGATTTTTCAAAACTAGTCAGGTGTCCTCTGATTAGTTCCTGCGCGCGAGAGGGGTAGCTCTCCATTTTCTTTTTCTCTCTTATTGAATAGGTTGAAATATTATCGATTATGTTTGTTTAAAACAACCTGAGGATTGATTATAAAAAACATTTGACATGTTTCTACGACCATTACGGATACTTTTTGGAATTTCGTCGAACGGAACGAGGCTTTGGTTTTCTGAACATAACGCGCAACCCACATTTTTTTGTTATAAAATTAATATTTATCAAACAAAAAGAACATTTATTGTGTAACTGGGAGTCTCGTGAGTGCAAACATCTGAAGATTATCAAAGGTAAGCGATTAATTTTATTGCTTTTCTGACTTTCGTGACCATGCTAATTTGGGGTTAGCTGTTCTAGCATTGATTGATACACTCACAAAAGCTTGGATTTCTTTCGCTGTAAAGTATATTTTCAAAATCTGACACGATAGGTGGATTAACAACAAGCTAAGCTCTGTTTTGGTATATTTCACTTGTGATTGCATGATTATAAATATTTTTAGTAATATTTTGCGCCCTGCAATTCAGCGGTTGTTTAGGAAAATGATCCAGTAAAAGGGATCCGTAGCGCAGAGAAGTTAAGCCATTTTGCCACAAATTTGGAAATATGCTTGGGGTCATTGTCCAATTGGAAGACCCATTTGTGACCAAGCTTTAACTTCCTGACTGATGTCTTGAGATGTTGCTTCAATATATCCACATTATTTCCCTACTTCATGATGCCATCTATTTTGTGAAGTGCACCAGTCCATACTGCAGCAAAGCACCCCCACAACATGATGCAGCCACCCCCGTGCTTCACGGTTGGGATGGTATTCTTCGGTTTGCAAGCCTCCCCCTTTTTCCTTCAAACATAACGATGGGCATTATGGCCAAACAGTATTATTTTAGTTTCATCAGACTAGAGGACATTTCTCCAAAAAGTATGATCTTTGTCCCCATGTGCAGTTGCAAACCGTAGTTTGGCTTTTTTTATGGCGGTTTTGGAGCAGTGGCTTCTTCCTTGCTGAGCGGCCTTTCAGGTTATATCAATATAGGACTCGTTTTACTGTGGATATAGATACTTTTTTACCTGTTTCCTCCAGCATCTTCACAAGGCCCTTTGCTGTTGTTCTGGGATTGATTTGCACTTTTCGCACCAAAGTATGTTCATCTCTAGGAGACAGAACGCGTCACCTTCCTGAGCGGTATGGCGGCTGTGTGGTCCCATGGTGTTTATACTTGCGTACTTTTGTTTGTACAGATCAATGTGGTACCTTCAGGCATTTGGAAAATGCTCCCAAGGATGAACCAGACTTGTGGAGGTCTAGCATTTTTTTCTGAGGTCTTGGCTGATTTCTTTTGATTTTCCCATGATGTCAAGCAAAGATGCACTGAGTTTGAAGGTAGGCCTTGAAATACATCCACAGGTACACCTCCAATTGACTCAAATGATGTCAATTAGCCTATCAGAAGCTTCTAAAGCATGGCATAATTTTCTGGAATTTTCCAAGCATAGTCAACTTAGTGTATGTAAACTTCTGACCCACTGGAATTGTAATACAGTGAATTATAAGTGAAATAATCTGTCTGTAAACAATTGTTGGAAAAATTACTTGTGTCATGCACACAGTAGATGTCCTAACCGACTTGCCAAAACTATAGTTTGTTTACAAGAAATTTGTGGAGTGGTTGAAAAACGAGTTTTAATGACTCCAACCGAGACAGGATTGTGTTGAGGCACAGATCTGGGTAAAGGTACCAAAACATTTCTGAAGCATTGAAGGCCCCCAAGAACACATTGGCCCCCGTCATTCTTAAATGGAAGAAGTTTGGAACCACCAAGGTTTTCCTAGAGCTGGAACTCCGCCAAATTGAGAAATTGTGGGAGAAGAGCCTTGGTCAGGGATGTGACCAAGAACCCGATAGTCACTCTGACAGAGCTCCAGAGATCCTCTGTGGAGATGGGATAACCTTCCAGAAGGACAAACATCTCTGCAGCACTCCACCAATCAGGCTTTTATGCTAGAGGCCAGACGGAAGCTACTCCTCAGTAAAAGGTACATGGCAGCCCACTTGGAGTTTGCCAAAAAGGCACCTCTGGTCTGATGAAACCAAGATTGAACTCTTTGGCCTGAATGCCAAGCGTCATGTCTGGAGGAAACCTGGCACCATCCCTACGGTGAAGCATGGTGGTGGCAGCATCATGCTGTGGGGATGTTTTTCAGCGCAGGGACTGGGAGACTAGTCAGGATCGAGGGAAAGATGAACGGAGCAAAGTACAGAGAGATCCTAGATGAAAACCTGTTCCAGAGCGCTCAGGACCTCAGAGTGGGGCGGAGGTTCACCTTCCAGCAGAACAACGACCCTAAGCACACAGCCAAGACAATGCAGGAGTTGCTTCGGGAGAAGTCCCCGAATGTCAGACAGAGCCCGGACTTGAACCCGATCGAACATCTCTGGAAAGACCTTAACATAGCTGTGCAGCAACGCTCCCCATCCAACCTGACAGAGCTTGAGAGAATCTGCAGAAAAGAATGGGAGAAACTCCCCAAATACAGGTGTGCCAAGCCTGTAGCATCATACCAAAGAAGACTTCAACAAAGGGTCTGAAAACGTATGTAAATGTGATACAATTTCTAAAAACCTGTTTTTGCTTTGTCATTATTGGGTATAGAGTGTAGATTGATGAGGGAACAAAACCTATTGAATCTATTTTAAGGCTTTAACGTAGCAACATGTGGGAAAATACACATACAGTGCATTCGGAAAGTATCTGTGAGTTGTCTGGCTGTCTAGAAGGAATCTCTGAAAATGACTATGCCTGCCAATGAGAGACAGATTATTTAGTTTTTTAAATTTGATTTACTACCATTTTATATTATATACGTTGTTGCTTTGGCAATATTGATGCTATGTTTTTCATGCCAATAAAACAGCTTGAGAGAGAAGGTCTGAATGATCTATCCAAGGTGATTCCATTACCTTTTCATCACAATCAACCTCAACTGTCCATCATCTGAGTTCTACACATGGGGATTGGTTTCCATGGCAACAGACGGTATAGCACAATGTTTGTGTGTGGTATTGTGAGAGGAAATAAAGGTGAAAGAATCTCAGGGGCGTTTATACACACAACGCTTCTACTCCAAGGTCCGGGTTGGGTTCAGTTCCGTTATCAATCCAGTCATGAATGGAAAAGTCCACATAGAAAATCATTTTAATTTATCTCCTGAAGTGGAGTTGAACACACATAAGGTGATTGTAAACAATATGACAGAAACTGCACCTGTCAGAGGTAAAGCTGTAGATAGCATCAGAATGATTCTTTCAGATCAACATGAAGTGTTATGGTACTTTGTTTTGTGAATAACTCTCCCCCGCTGCATTTTACAGTGAAAAGGTCTACATTCAAACATTTATGCACAAAAAACTTCAAAACACAACCAGTGGATATCTTTAATAAAAAAAAACAGAAAGACAATAAATTAATCACTAAAGCATACTGCTGTGTCAGGGATCAAACAAAGCCATTCAGGTGCCGACAGATTTGTTTAGATAACCTTTCTGCTCTTCTGCATTTCTTCTTGAAAGGTTACATTCAAAACAACAACAAAACGGAGAAATGAACAAACCGGTTATTTGAACAAAAAACAGAATGGAATGTCACTTAGAACCCGAGGTCAAGGAATGTGCTGATAAAACTGCCACTGCCAGAGGATGTGTATACACACACACACAACTGAATAAATACATTTTGCAGAGACTGCAGCATTAGGTGAAGGAGAGACTATGCTATGTATGTATTATATATTGTGCTCAGTCTCCAGGGACACTGACGTACACAATGACAACAGTCACAGAAGGAATCAGAACATCATGAACATGGGAAAGGACATCAAACCAAACAAAGAACTCTGGAAGTAAAAGAGGCCATTTTAGATTAAATGGAAAGAAAACACGATCTATGGTTTACGTGTGTGTGTGTGTGTGTGTGTGTGTGTGTGTGTGTGTGAGAGACAGGGTAAAAATACAGTCATCTGTCTCTAATCTCTTGGAGCCATACTGTCACACAACTGTAGTCCGCAAGCACATCGTCCTTCCCCAGGGCATGTTCCTCCACTAAGAGGCTCTGTGTTTCAGATCACTCTTCAGCCAGCCGATACCCGTGACTCACACACACCTCTCAACAGCTAACGGTTTAATTCTGCTCGCCCTAATGTTTAAATCACAGTAATAAAACGAATTCTCCCCCTCCATCTCTCAGTGCCTTGCTTTGTGTTTTAATTGTTGTTAATAGAGCTTCAGTCTGTATGGACAGAGGAGTTGATGGTTGGTGCTGAGGCCAGCTCCCCCAGTGGAATGTCAATGGACCATTATGAAGCCTAGAGTGGAAGCAGTAAGATCTTTGTTGTTTTTATATCATGGGGAGGCAGTGACTGATCTTGTACTCTGAGAATGTTTCAAGATCTTTGATGCACCGTCTCTCTCCCACACACACTCACACACACAGTGCAACAGATACACATTCTTTCCCTCAAACATACACACACCTAGAATGCAGAAGATTATATAGTGATGACTCTCTGGATTATCTTTGGGGATTAATTGTTTGAAGAACAAGGTCCAAACAGAAATAGATCTAACAACCACGGCATAGTACAGTACAGGCACAGGGCACCAGGTCTGCAAATATTGCAGATATAAAACATTACACAAATTCCAACCACATACTCAACCCTCTCCCTATTTTGTATGGGGTGTACAATTCTGGTTAGCAACATTTCTGGGGTTGGCTGTTGGTATGATTGGAACGGCGGGCCGGGCGGAACATTCCGATCCAAAGTCATTCCTCTTTGATCTGCCAGAGCGATTTAGGGAAGGAGAGGGGGGTAATATTTGTGGAAAGGTATAAAAACAGAATGTTTTTAACTGTCTCTGTATCCCGCCATCTCATCCCTTCATATAAGACTGTTGTCTTTAGGGAGGGGTGGAGACTTTGGGTCTTTAGGGAGGGGGGTTGGTGCACATGTTTGTGTGTGTGGTTTGTGGTCATTCTAAGAGTGTTTGTGTGGTTCTCCCTCTCTTCCTTCCCTGAAACTCATTTCACAATGATTGTACAGAGAAAAACAGTTGCAGGAAGAGCTTTAAAAAAAGGACATTCTAATATGAATATAGAAAATAACACAGGCTTGGACACTGTATGGACATACACACATGACGCCTTTAACAGCCCCTCATCAATACCCCCAGTGGACAAGGAAGGTTGGGGGCTTGGACGATGAGGGGGTGGTCATGAGCTGATAGTGGAGAGGGTGGGGTAAATTTGGGTTTTTGCTGGGTGGCAGCAGGGCACAGTTGGGGGTAGCAGGACCAGGGTTTGGGGTATGGATGGATGTTGGTGGCTAGGTTTGTATCAGGTTGGTATCTGGACGGATGGATGTTGGTGGCTAGGTTTGTATCAGGTTGGTATCTGGACGGATGGATGATGTTGTGACTAGGTTGGTATCTGGACGGATGGATGATGTTGTGACTAGGTTGGTATCTGGACGGATGGATGATGTTGTGACTAGGTTGGTATGTCGATGGATTTTGGTGACTAGGTTTGTAGCATGTTGGTATGTGGATGATGGATGGATGATGTTGTAACTAGGTTTGTAACAGGTTGTTATGTGGATGGATGGCAGGGGAGCGCTACATAGAGAGATATGGAGATATAAACAGCAGTTAATCCCAGACCTATGTCCCCCTGTCCCATTGTCTCTCAGCGGGGTGGTCTGGAGGGACAAACACAGTCACAGCGCTCGTGGTGCATGAGATGGACCTCCTCTAGGACCCAGCGTACACGAGCTGTCCGACGCCGCGAATAACCTCCCACATCAGGAGCATACTTCAACACCTAGAGAGGAGAGGGAAGGAGAAGTGAGTGAGGAAGAGGGAAAGAGAGAGAAGGAAGGAGAAGGAGAGAGAGAGGTCGGGGAGATGGCAAGGACAGTATAGGAGAAAGGGAGAGGACAGAGAAAATGACTTGAATGGAAAACAATGAGATGCTTGTTGGCTTCCTGCCATCTTGACCAATAGTTAACCCCTGTCCTCCCTCCCTCCCGTATCAAACCTCATAACAGCTATATTCACAGTCTGTTCACACACAGGAAGAGGGCACTTAATCCTAGCGGTTAGAGATGAGCCAGCAACCGAGTATTTCCAGTTCGACTAAGGGGATCTGACAGAAAGAATCTGGCAGGTAGTGAGCTGGCAAACGGAGGGTTGCTGGTCTCAAATCCATTGCTGGTCGTGTGCCCTTGAGCAAGGCACTAAACCCCCATAACACCTGCTCCACAGGCCCAGTGTGGCAGCCTCCTGTCCCAACCTCTCCAACCTCTATATGCATGTGTGTCTTTCAAAGGGGTTGCCTGTACACCCCGCTATCAACCAGAAGGCGAGGTCAGTACAGGTGCATCAAAGCTGGGACCGAGAGACTGAATAACAGCTTCTATCTCAAGGCCATCAGACTGTTTAACAGCCATCACTAACATAGAGAGGCTGCTGCCAACATACTGACTCAAATCTCTGGCCACTTTATTAAATGGACTTAATAAAGGTATCAGTAGTCACTTTAAATAACGCCACTTTAATAATGTTTACATATCCTACATTACTCATCTCATATGTATATACTGCTCTATACCATCTACTGCATCTTGCCTATGCCGTTCGGCCATCGCTCATCCATATATTTATATGTACATATTCTTATTCATCCCTTATATTTGTGTGTATTAGGTAGTTGTTGTGAAATTGTTAGATATTACTGCACGGTCGGAACTAGAAGCACAAACATTTCGCTACACTCGCATTAACATCTGCTAACCATGTGACCAATAACATTTGATTTGAGGTAAAGCAGACCTTGTGTACAGTGATCTTATTCTGACAACGTGTTGAAGGGAAGCTACAGACACCAACACACAGACACAGACATACCCCGGCACACAGACACACAGACATACAGACACACCCCGGCACACAGACATACAGACACACAGACACACCCCGGCACACAGACACACAGACATACAGACACACCCCGGCACACAGACATACAGACACACAGACACACCCCGGCACACAGACATACAGACACACCCCGGCACACAGACATACAGACACACCCCGGCACACAGACATACAGACACACCCCGACACACAGACATACAGACACACCCCGACACACAGACATACAGACACACCCCGACACACAGACATACAGACACACCCCGGCGCACAGACATACAGACACACCCCGGCACACAGACATACAGACACACCCCGACACACAGACATAGACACACCCCGGCACACAGACACACTCCGGCACACAGACATACAGACACACCCCGGCACACAGACATACACACACACCCCGGCACACAGACATACAGACACACCCCGGCACACAGACACACTCCGGCACACAGACATACAGACACACCCCGGCACACAGACACACCCCGGCACACAGACATACAGACACACCCCGACACACAGACACACCCCGGCACACAGACACACCCCGGCACACAGACACACTCCGGCACACAGACACACCCCGGCACACAGACACACTCCGACACACAGACATACAGACACACCCCGGCACACAGACATACAGACACACCCCGGCACACAGACACACTCCGACACACAGACATACAGACACACCCCGGCACACAGACACACAGACACACCCCGACACACAGACATACAGACACACCCCGGCACACAGACATACAGACACACCCCGGCACACAGACATACAGACACACCCCGGCACACAGACATACAGACACACAGACACACCCCGGCACACAGACATACAGACACACAGACACACCCCGGCACACAGACATACAGACACACCCCGGCACACAGACACACCCCGGCACACAGACATACAGACACACCCCGGCACACAGACATACAGACACACCCCGGCACACAGACATACAGGCACACCCCGGCACACAGACACACCCCGACACACAGACATACAGACACACACCGGCACACAGACATACAGACACACCCCGGCACACAGACATACAGACACACACCGGCACACAGACACACAGACACACCCCGGCACACAGACATACAGGCACACCCCGGCACACAGACACACCCCGACACACAGACATACAGACACACACCGGCACACAGACATACAGACACACAGACATACAGACACACCCCGACACACAGACACACCCCGGCACACAGACACACCCCGGCACACAGACACACCCCGGCACACAGACACACCCCGGCACACAGACACACACCAGCACACCCCGAACTGGATTCCTGCAGCATAACCAGAGAAGCAGCATGAAGAGGCAGATGCTTCCAGACAACGTGTCCATGACAGAATGGAGACAGAAGAGGTGTAAAGGACGGAGAGAAAGACTGGTGCTGCAGTGCTGTCTGATTGTTGATGCAGTGCTGTCTGATTGGTGCTGCAGTGCTGTCTGATTGGTGCTGCAGTGCTGTCTGATTGGTGATGCAGTGCTGTCTGATTGGTGATGCAGTGCTGTCTGATTGGTGCTGCAGTGCTGTCTGATTGGTGATGCAGTGCTGTCTGATTGGTGATGCAGTGCTGTCTGATTGGTGATGCAGTGCTGTCTGATTGGTGCTGCAGTGCTGTCTGATTGGTGATGCAGTGCTGTCTGATTGGTGATGCAGTGCTGTCTGATTGGTGCTGCAGTGCTGTCTGATTGTTGATGCAGTGCTGTCTGATTGGTGATGCAGTGCTGTCTGATTGGTGATGCAGTGCTGTCTGATTGGTGATGCAGTGCTGTCTGATTGTTGATGCAGTGCTAGGCACACAGTCTCTCTCTTTCTCTGGGATTATACTGTAGCCGGGAGGAAAAGGGATTTTCCCTCTGGTTTATAATAAGAAACATGAAGTGTTCAGTGTGAGTGGGCCTGATACATGTGTGTAGAGTGTGTCTGTACGAGTGGGCCTGATACATGTGTGTAGAGTGTGTCTGTACGAGTGTGTAGCGTGCGTCTGCACGAGTGTGTAGCGTGCGTCTGTACGAGTGCGTAGCGTGCGTCTGTACGAGTGCGTAGCGTGCGTCTGTACGAGTGCGTAGCGTGCGTCTGTACGAGTGCGTAGCGTGCGTCTGTACGAGTGCGTAGCGTGCGTCTGTACGAGTGCGTAGCGTGCGTCTGTACGAGTGTGTAGCGTGCGTCTGTACGAGTGTGTAGCGTGCGTCTGTACAGTGTGTAGCGTGCGTCTGTACGAGTGTGTAGCGTGCGTCTGTACGAGTGTGTAGCGTGCGTCTGTACGAGTGTGTAGCGTGCGTCTGTACGAGTGTGTAGCGTGCGTCTGTACGAGTGTGTAGCGTGCGTCTGTACAGTGTGTAGCGTGCGTCTGTACGAGTGTGTAGAGTGTGTCTGTACAGTGTGTAGAGTGTGTCTGTACAGTGTGTAGAGTGTGTCTGTACAGTGCGTAGCGTGCGTCTGTACGAGTGCGTAGCGTGCGTCTGTACGAGTGTGTAGCGTGCGTCTGTACGAGTGTGTAGCGTGCGTCTGTACAGTGTGTAGCGTGCGTCTGTACGAGTGTGTAGAGTGTGTCTGTACAGTGTGTAGAGTGTGTCTGTACGAGTGTGTAGAGTGTGTCTGTACAGTGTGTAGAGTGTGTAGAGTGCGTCTGTACGAGTGTGTAGAGTGCGTCTGTACGAGTGTGTAGAGTGCGTCTGTACGAGTGTGTAGAGTGCGTCTGTACGAGTGTGTCTGTACGAGTGTGTAGCGTGCGTCTGTACGAGTGTGTAGCGTGCGTCTGTACGAGTGTGTAGAGTGTGTCTGTACGAGTGTGTAGAGTGTGTCTGTACGAGTGTGTCTGTACGAGTGTGTAGCGTGCGTCTGTACGAGTGTGTAGCGTGCGTCTGTACGAGTGTGTAGCGTGCGTCTGTACGAGTGTGTAGCGTGCATCTGTACGAGTGTGTAGAGTGCGTCTGTACGAGTGTGTAGAGTGTGCCTGTACAGTGTGTAGCGTGCGTCTGTACGAGTGTGTAGCGTGCGTCTGTACGAGTGTGTAGAGTGCGTCTGTACGAGTGTGTAGAGTGTGTCTGTACAGTGTGTAGAGTGTGTCTGTACGAGTGTGTAGAGTGCATCTGTACGAGTGTGTAGAGTGTGTCTGTACGAGTGTGTAGAGTGTGTCTGTACGAGTGTGTAGTGTGTCTGTACGAGTGTGTAGAGTGTGTCTGTACGAGTGTGTAGAGTGTGTCTGTACGAGTGTGTCTGTACGAGTGTGTAGCGTGCGTCTGTACGAGTGTGTAGAGTGCATCTGTACGAGTGTGTAGAGTGCGTCTGTATGAGTGTGTAGAGTGTGTCTGTACGAGTGTGTAGAGTGCATCTGTACGAGTGTGTAGAGTGTGTCTGTACAGTGTGTAGAGTGTGTCTGTACAGTGTGTAGAGTGTGTCTGTACGAGTGTGTAGAGTGTGTCTGTACGAGTGTGTCTGTACGAGTGTGTAGCGTGCGTCTGTACGAGTGTGTAGAGTGCATCTGTACGAGTGTGTAGAGTGCGTCTGTACAGTGTGTAGAGTGTGTCTGTACGAGTGTGTAGAGTGTGTCTGTACGAGTGTGTATGTACAGTGTGTAGAGTGTGTCTGTACGAGTGTGTAGAGTGTGTCTGTACGAGTGTGTAGAGTGTGTCTGTACGAGTGTGTATGTACAGTGTGTAGAGTGTGTCTGTACGAGTGTGTAGAGTGCGTCTGTACGAGTGTGTAGAGTGTGTCTATACGAGTGTGTCTGTACGAGTGTGTAGCGTGCGTCTGTACAGTGTGTAGTGTGTCTGTACGAGTGTGTAGAGTGTGTCTGTACGAGTGTGTAGAGTGTGTCTGTACGAGTGTGTCTGTACGAGTGTGTAGCGTGCGTCTGTACGAGTGTGTAGAGTGCGTCTGTACGAGTGTGTAGAGTGCGTCTGTACGAGTGTGTAGAGTGTGTCTGTACAGTGTGTAGAGTGTGTCTGTAGTGTGTAGAGTGTGTCTGTACAGTGTGTAGAGTGTGTCTGTACAGTGTGTAGAGTGTGTCTGTACAGTGTGTAGAGTGTGTCTGTACGAGTGTGTAGAGTGTGTCTGTACGAGTGTGTAGCGTGCGTCTGTACGAGTGTGTAGAGTGTGCCTGTACAGTGTGTAGAGTGTGTCTGTACAGTGTGTAGAGTGTGTAGAGTGTGTCTGTACAGTGTGTAGAGTGTGTCTGTACAGTGTGTAGAGTGTGTCTGTACGAGTGTGTAGAGTGTGTCTGTACGAGTGTGTAGAGTGTGTCTGTACGAGTGTGTAGAGTGTGTCTGTACAGTGTGTAGAGTGTGTAGAGTGCGTCTGTACGAGTGTGTAGAGTGTGTCTGTACGAGTGTGTAGCGTGCGTCTGTACGAGTGTGTAGAGTGTGCCTGTACAGTGTGTAGAGTGTGTCTGTACTGTGTAGAGTGTGTCTGTACTGTGTAGAGTGTGTCTGTACGAGTGTGTACAGGTACGGTACAGCTACGGATACTAGTACGGGTACGGGTACAGCTACGGGTACATGTACGGCTGCAGGTACAACTACGGGTACAGGTACGGCTGCAGGTACAGCTACGGGTACAGGTACGGGTACATGTACGGCGGCAGGTACAGCTACGGGTACAGGTACGGCGGCAGGTACAGCTACGGGTACATGTACGGCTGCAGGTACAGGTACGGCTGCAGGTACAGCTACGGGTACAGGTACGGCTGCAGGTACGGCGGCAGGTACAGCTACGGGTACAGGTACGGCGGCAGGTACAGCTACGGGTACATGTACGGCTGCAGGTACAGCTACGGGTACATGTACGGCTGCAGGTACAGCTACGGGTACATGTACGGCTGCAGGTACAGCTACGGGTACAGGTACGGCTGCAGGTACAGCTACGGGTACAGGTACGGCTGCAGGTACAGCTACGGGTACAGGTACGGCTGCAGGTACAGCTACGGGTACATGTACGGCTGCAGGTACAGCTACGGGTACAGGTACGGCTGCAGGTACAGCTACGGGTACAGGTACGGCTGCAGGTACAGCTACGGGTACATGTACGGCTGCAGGTACAGCTACGGGTACAGGTACGGCTGCAGGTACAGCTACGGGTACAGGTACGGCGGCAGGTACAGCTACGGGTACAGGTACGGCTGCAGGTACAGCTACGGGTACAGGTACGGCTGCAGGTACAGCTACGGGTACAGGTACGGCTGCAGGTACAGCTACGGGTACATGTACGGCTGCAGGTACAGCTACGGGTACAGGTACGGCTGCAGGTACAGCTACGGGTACATGTACGGCTGCAGGTACAGCTACGGGTACATGTACGGCTGCAGGTACAGCTACGGGTACAGGTACGGCGGCAGGTACAGCTACATGTACGGCTGCAGGTACAGCTACGGGTACATGTACGGCTGCAGGTACAGCTACGGGTACATGTACGGCTGCAGGTACAGCTACGGGTACATGTACGGCTGCAGGTACAGCTACGGGTACAGGTACGGGTACAGGTACAGCTACGGGTACATGTACGGCTGCAGGTACAGCTACGGGTACAGGTACGGCTGCAGGTACAGCTACGGGTACAGGTACGGCTGCAGGTACAGCTACGGGTACATGTACGGCTGCAGGTACAGCTACAGGTACAGCCGTACCACAGCCATTCCTAATGCTACATAACAGGGCATGGTGTGTGTACCTCGTGTAGTTTGTCACTGGTCTTGGCCGGGCTGCAGGTACAGCTGTTCCAGTTGTCCGTCCCACAGGCACAGTTCCCCCCACAGCGCTGCACCAGTAGGCATCGTGGGAAGAACACAGCGTTGGTGGCCCTCAGCTCCTCTCGCAGGTTGACAGAGTAGTTCCGAGGTGTACAGCTGTAGTGCTTCACGTCATCATACAGACGGTCCAGGTCAACTATGAAGGAGGGAGGGAGGGAGAGAGGGGAGGGAAGGGAGAGGGAGGGAAGGGAGAAGGAGAGAAGGGAGGGAGGCAGAGAAGTGAGAGAGAAGGGAGGGGGGCAGAGAAGTGAGAGAGAAGGGAGGGAGGGAGAGAGAGAAGGGAGTGAGAGAGAGAGGGGGGGATGGAGAGAGAGGGGGGAGAGAGAGAAGAGAGGGAGAGAGGGAGGGAGAGAAGGGAGGGAAAGAGAGAGGTAGGGGGAGAGAGAGGTAGGGGGAGAGAGAGGTAGGGGGAGAGAGGGGGGCGAGAGAGAGGTAGGGGGAGAGAGGGGGGAGAGAAGGGAGGGAGGCAGAGAAGTGAGAGAGAAGGGAGGGAGTGAGAGAGACGGGAGGGAGAGAAGGGAGAGAGAGAGGGGGAAGGGGGGAGAGAGAGAGGGGGAGGGGGGAGAGAGAGAGGGGGGAGAGAGAGAGGGGGGAGGGGGGAGAGAGAGAGGGGGGAGGGGGGAGAGAGAGGGGAATGGAGAGAGAGGGGGGAGAGAGAAGAGAGGGAGAGAAGGGAGGGAGGGAGAGAGAGAGAGGTAGAGGGAGAGAGAGAGGTAGAGGGAGAGAGAGGTAGGGGGAGAGAGAGGTAGGGGGAGAGAGGGGGAAGAGAAGGGAGGGAGGCAGAGAAGTGAGGGAGAGAGTGAGAGAGAGACGGGAGGGAGAGAAGGGAGAGAAGGGAGGGAAGGGAGAGAAGGGAGGGAAGGGAGAGAGAGAGGGGGAGGGGGAGAGAGAGGGGGAGGGGGGGAGAGAGAGAGGGGGGAGGGGGGAGAGAGAGAGGAGAGAGATAGGGGGAGAGGGAGATGGGGGGGAGAGAGGGAGGGAGAGAGGGGGGGAGAGAGGGAGGGAGAGGGGATGGATGGATGGAGGGAGAGGGGATGGATGGATGGAGGGAGAGGGGAGGGAGGG
>NW_024060397.1:182796-187796 GCF_016432855.1 Salvelinus namaycush | reverse complement strand
GTGTGTGTGTGTCTATGTGTGCGTCTATGTGTGTGTGTCTGTGTGGGTGTCGGTCTGTATGTGTGTGTGTATATGTGTGTGTGTGTGTGTCTGAGTTTGTGTGTGTGTGTGTGTGTGTCTGAATGTGTGTGTGTGTGTGTCTGAATGTGCAAGTGTCTGTGTGTATGTTTGAGTGTGTGTGTCTCTGTGTGTGTGTATTGTGTGTCTGAATGTATGTGTGTCTCTGTGTGTTTGTGTGTGTGGGTGTGTGTATGTGTGTGTGTGTGTGTGTATGTGTGTTTGTTTGTACATGTGTGTGTGTCAGTGTGTCTGTGTTTGTCTGTGTGAGTGTCAATGTGTCTGTGTGTGTGTGTGTGAGTGTGTGTCTGAATGTGTGTGTGTGTCCAAATGTGTGTGTGTCTGAATGTGTGTGTGTCTGAATGTGTGTGTGTCTGAATGTGTGTGTGTCTGAATGTGTGTGTGTCTGAATGTGTGTGTGTCTGAATGTGTGTGTGTGTGTGAGTTTGTGTCTGTATGTATGTATTTACAGTTGAAGTCGGAAGTTTACATACACTTAGGTTGGAGTCATTAAAACTCGATTTTCAACCACTTTACAAATTTCTTGTTAACAAACTATAGTTTTGGCAAGTCTGTTAGGACATCTACTGTGTGCATGACACAAGTAATTTTTCCAACAATTGTTTACAGACAGACTATTTCACTTATAATTCACTGTATCACAATTCCAGTGAGTCAGAAGTTTACATACACTAAGTTGACTGTGCCTTTAAAAAGCTTGGAAAATTCCAGAAAATGATGTCAAGGCTTTAGAAGCTTCTGATAGGCTAATTGACATCATTTGAGTCAATTGGAGGTGTACCTGTGGATGTATTTCGAGGCCTACCTTCAAACTCAGTGCCTCTTTGCTTGGGAAAATGGGAAAATCAAAAGAAATCAGCCAAGACCTCAGTAGAAAAATTGTAGACCACCACCAGTCTGGTTCATCCTTGGGAGCAATTTCCAAATGCCTGAAGGTACCACGTTCATCTGTACAAATAGTAAGTACAAACAATAGTATGCAAATATAAACACCATGGGACCACACAGCCGTCATACCGCTCAGGATGGAGACGCGTTCTGTCTCCTAGAGATGAACGTACTTTGATGCAAATAGTGCAAATCATTCCAAGAACAACAGCAAAGGACCTTGTGAAGATGCTGGAGGAAACAGGTACAAAAGTATCTCGTACTTTTTGGAGAAATGTCCTCTGGAATGATGTAAAAAGAATAGACCTGTTTGGCCATAATGACCATCGTTATGTTTGGAGGAAAAAGGGGGAGGCTTGCAAGCCGAAGAACACCATCCCAAAAGTAAAGCACAGGGTTGGCAGCATCATATTGTGGGGGTGCTTTGGTGCAGGAGGGACTGGTGCACTTCACAAAATAGATGGCATCATGAGGTAGGAAAATTATGTGGATATATTGAAGCAACATCTCAAGACATCAGTCAGGAGCTTGGTCACAAATGGGTCTTCCAAATGGACAATGACCCCAAGCATACTTCCAAAGTTGTGGCAAAATTAAGGACAACAAAGTCAACGTATTGGAGTGGCCATCACAAAGCCCTGATCTCAATCCTATAGAACATTTGTTGGCAGAACTGAAAAAGCGTGCGAGACCAAGGAGGCCTACAAACCTGACTCAGTTACACCAGGTCTGTCAGGAGGAATGGGCCAAAATTTACCCAACTTATTGTGGGAAGTTTGTGGAATACCCGAAACGTTTGACCCAAGTTAAACAATTTAAAGGCAATGCTACCAAAAAGTAATTTGAGTGTATGTAAACTTCTGGGAATGTGATTAAAGAAATAAAATCTCTCTACTATTATTCTGACATTTCTCATTCTTAAAATAAAGTGTTGATCCTAACTGACCTAAGACAGGGAATTTTACTAGGATTATTTGGCAGTAATTGTGAAAAACTAAGTTTAAATGTATTTGGCTAAAGTGTATGTAAACTTCCGACTTCAACTGTATGTGTGTATGTGTCTGAATGTGTGTGCGCGTTTGTGTGTGTCTGAATGTGTGTGTGTGTGTGTCTGAATGTGTGTGTGTGTCTGAATGTGCGTGTGTGTGTGTGTGTGTGTGTGTGTGTGTGTGTGTGTGTGTCTGAATGTGAGTGTGTGTAAGCAGGGTTACTGGGTTCTGTACACCAGGGACAGATTGAGCGTTCCTTGATTACATGGCTTGAGGAGAGGAATAAAGATGGCTTGTCCCCCACCACCTTCTTATTGAAAACAAAGGTGAGAGACGGGAGTGTGTGTGTATTTCTATGTGTGTGTGTTAATGAAAACAAAGGTGAGAGACGGAAGTGTGTGTGTATTTCTATGTGTGTGTGTTAATGAAAACAAAGCAAGGTGCTGACTCGGGAACATTTCAGCTCGGCTGCACAGGTTGAATTTCCAATTAGAGTCTGATGTGGTCTATCAAAGACCTGCAGAAACCCTGCTAGTGCTGCAACACACACAACAAAAACCTACAAACCCAACACACACACACACACACACACACACACACACCAACCCAAACACACACACACACACCATCAACCCAAACACCATCAACCCAAACACCATCAACCCAAACACACTGACCCAGTATACACACGTCAACCCAACACACACACACACGTCAACCCAACACACACGTCAACCCAACACACGTCAACCCAACACACACACACACACACACACACACACACACACACACACACACACACACACACACACACACACACACACACACACACACACACACACACACACACACACACACACACACACACACACACACACACACACACACGTCAACCCAACCCAACAGTCCTCAGTATTTTGATGTGTCCAGTCTGGTCAACACAGTACAGTCCTCAGTGTTCTGTCCAGTCTGGTCCAGTCTGGTTAACACAGTCTCAGTGTTCTGTCCAGTCTGGTCCAGTCTGGTTAACACAGTCTCAGGGTTCTGTCCAGTCTGGTCCAGTCTGTTTAACACAGTCTCAGTGTTGTGATGTGTCCCATCCAGTCTGGTCCAGTCTGTTTAACACAGTCTCAGTGTTGTGATCTGTCTAGTCCAGTCTGGTTAACACAGTCTCAGTGTTGTGATCTGTCTGGTCCAGTCTCAGAGTCACTGTGTATTTCTCTGAGAGGAGGAAAGAGACACTCACCAATTAAAGCAGCAGCAACAGAAACAAACCTCACACCTTCCCCTCCACCACCACACACTCACACCTTCCCCTCCACCACCACACACTCACACCTTCCCCTCACCACCACACACTCACACCTTCCCCTCCACCACACAACACTCACACCTTCCCCTCCACCACCACACACTCACACCTTCCCCTCCACCACCACACACTCACACCTTCCCCTCCACCACCACACACCCACACCTTCCCCTCCACCCCACACACTCACACCTTCCCCTCACCACCACACACTCACCCTTCCCCCTCCACCACACACACTCCACCTTCCCCTCACCACACACACACTCACACCTCCCCTCCACCACCACACACTCACACCTTCCCCTCCACCACCACACACCTCCCAACCTTCCCCCTCCACACCACACACCACACCTTCCCCCCACCACCACACACTCACACCTTCCCCTCCACCACCACACCTCCACCCTCCCCTCCACCACCACACACTCACCTTTCCCCTCCACCACCACACACTCACAACCTTCCCCTCCACCACCACACACTCACACCTTCCCCTCCCACCACACACTCACACCTTCCCTCCACCACCACCCACCTCACACCTTCTCCCCCACCCACACCCCACCTTCCCCTCCACCACCACACACTCACACCTTCCCCTCCACCACCACACACTCACACCTTCCCCTCCACCACCACACACTCACACCTTCCCCTCCACCACCACCACTCACACCCTCCCCTCCCACCACCACACACCACACCTTTCCCCCTCCACCACACACTCACACCTTCCCCTCCACCACCACACACTCACACACCTTCCCCTCCACACACACTCACACCTTCCCCACCAACACACTCAACCCTTCCCCTCCACCACCACACACTCACACCTTCCCCTCCACCACCACACACTCACCCTTCCCCTCCACCACCACACACTCACACCTTCCCCCTCCACCACACACACTCACACTTTCCCCTCCACCACCCACACACACCTTCCCCTCCACCACACACACACAACACCTTCCCCTCCACCACCACACACTCACACCTTCCCCTCCACCACCACACACCTCACACTTTCCCTCCACCACCACACACTCACACCTTCCCCTCCACCACCACACACTCACACCTTCCCCTCCCCACACCACACATCACACTTCCCCTCCACCACCACACCTCACACCTCCCCCTCCACCACACACTCACACCTTCCCTCCACAACCACACACTCACACCTTCCCCTCACCACACACTCACACCTTCCCCTCCACCACACACTCACACCTTCCCTCTCACCACACACTCACACCCTCCCACCCACCACACACTCACACCTTCCCCTCCACCACCACACACTCACACCTTCCCCCCCCCCCCCACACACACACACCTTTCCCCTCCACCCCAACCACTCACACCTTCCCCTCCACCACCACACACTCACACCTCCCCTCCACCACACACACACTCACACCTTCCCCTCCAACCACCACACACTCACACACCTTCCCCTCCACCACCACACACTCACACTTCCCCTCCACCACCACACACTCACACCTTCCCCTCCACCACCACACCACTCACACTTCCCCTCCACCACCACACACTCACACCTTCCCCCTCCCACCACCACACACTCACCACTTCCCCTCCACCACCACACCCACCCCTTCCCCTCCACCACCACACACTCACACCTTCCCCTCCAACCACACACACTCCACCACCTTCCCCTCCCCACACACATCACACCTTCCCCACCCCCCAAA
>NW_024060397.1:175128-182696 GCF_016432855.1 Salvelinus namaycush | reverse complement strand
CGGAAATCTTGTGAGAGAGATAAGCGTGCGAGACCAAGGAGGCCTACAAACCTGACTCAGTTACACCAGGTCTGTCAGGAGGAATGGGCCAAAATTTACCCAACTTATTGTGGGAAGTTTGTGGAATACCCGAAACGTTTGACCCAAGTTAAACAATTTAAAGGCAATGCTACCAAAAAGTAATTTGAGTGTATGTAAACTTCTGGGAATGTGATTAAAGAAATAAAATCTCTCTACTATTATTCTGACATTTCTATTCTTAAAATAAAGTGTTGATCCTAACTGACCTAAGACAGGGAATTTTACTAGGATTATTTGGCAGTAATTGTGAAAAACTAAGTTTAAATGTATTTGGCTAAAGTGTATGTAAACTTCCGACTTCAACTGTATGTGTGTAGTGTTCTGAATGTGTGTGCGCGTTTGTGTGTGTCTGAATGTGTGCTGTGTGTGTGTGTGTGTGTTCTGAATGCGTGGTGTGTGTACTGACTGTCGCGGTGTGTGTGTGTGTGTGTGTGTGTGTGGTGTGTGTGTGTGTGTGTGTGTGTCTGAATGTGAGTGTGTGTAAGCAGGGTTACTGGGTTCTGTACACCAGGGACAGATTGAGCGTTCCTTGATTACATGGCTTGAGGAGAGGAATAAAGATGGCTTGTCCCCCACCACCTTCTTATTGAAAACAAAGGTGAGAGACGGGAGTGTGTGTGTATTTCTATGTGTGTGTGTTAATGAAAACAAAGGTGAGAGACGGAAGTGTGTGTGTATTTCTATGTGTGTGTGTTAATGAAAACAAAGCAAGGTGCTGACTCGGGAACATTTCAGCTCGGCTGCACAGGTTGAATTTCCAATTAGAGTCTGATGTGGTCTATCAAAGACCTGCAGAAACCCTGCTAGTGCTGCAACACACACAACAAAAACCTACAAACCCAACACACACACACACACACACACACACACACACCAACCCAAACACACACACACACACCATCAACCCAAACACCATCAACCCAAACACCATCAACCCAAACACACTGACCCAGTATACACACGTCAACCCAACACACACACACACGTCAACCCAACACACACGTCAACCCAACACACGTCAACCCAACACACACACACACACACACACACACACACACACACACACACACACACACACACACACACACACACACACACACACACACACACACACACACACACACACACACACACACACACACACACACACACACACACACGTCAACCCAACCCAACAGTCTCAGTATTTTGATGTGTCCAGTCTGGTCAACACAGTACAGTCTCAGTGTTCTGTCCAGTCTGGTCCAGTCTGGTTAACACAGTCTCAGTGTTCTGTCCAGTCTGGTCCAGTCTGGTTAACACAGTCTCAGTGTTCTGTCCAGTCTGGTCCAGTCTGTTTAACACAGTCTCAGTGTTGTGATGTGTCCCATCCAGTCTGGTCCAGTCTGTTTAACACAGTCTCAGTGTTGTGATCTGTCTAGTCCAGTCTGGTTAACACAGTCTCAGTGTTGTGATCTGTCTGGTCCAGTCTCAGAGTCACTGTGTATTTCTCTGAGAGGGAGGAAAGAGACACTCACCAATTAAAGCAAGCAGCAACAGAAACAAACCTCACACCTTCCCCTCCACCACCACACACTCACACCTTCCCCTCCACCACCACACACTCACACCTTCCCCTCCACCACCACACACTCACACCTTCCCCTCCACCACCACACACTCACACCTTCCCCTCCACCACCACACACTCACACCTTCCCCTCCACCACCACACACTCACACCTTCCCCTCCACCACCACACACTCACACCTTCCCCTCCACCACCACACACTCACACCTTCCCCTCCACCACCACACACTCACACCTTCCCCTCCACCACCACACACTCACACCTTCCCCTCCACCACCACACACTCACACCTTCCCCTCCACCACCACACACTCACACCTTCCCCTCCACCACCACACACTCACACTTTCCCCTCCACCACCACACACACACACACTCACACCTTCCCCTCCACCACCACACACTCACACCTTCCCCTCCACCACCACACACTCACACTTTCCCCTCCACCACCACACACTCACACCTTCCCCTCCACCACCACACACTCACACCTTCCCCCTCCACCACACACTCACACCTTCCCCTCCACCACCACACACTCACACCTTCTCCCCCACCACACACTCACACCTTCCCCTCCACCACCACACACTCACACCTTCCCCTCCACCACCACACACTCACACCTTCCCCTCCACCACCACACACTCACACCTTCCCCTCCACCACCACACACTCACACCTTCCCCTCCACCACCACACACTCACACCTTCCCCCTCCACCACACACTCACACCTTCCCCTCCACCACCACACACTCACACCTTCCCCTCCACCACCACACCTCACACCTTCCCCTCCACCACCACACACTCACACCTTCCCCTCCACCACCACACACTCACACCTTCCCCTCCACCACCACACACTCACACCTTCCCCTCCACCACCACACACTCACACTTTCCCCTCCACCACCACACACACACCTTCCCCTCCACCACCACACACACACCTTCCCCTCCACCACCACACACTCACACCTTCCCCTCCACCACCACACACTCACACTTTCCCCTCCACCACCACACACTCACACCTTCCCCTCCACCACCACACACTCACACCTTCCCCTCCACCACCACACACTCACACTTTCCCCTCCACCACCACACACTCACACCTTCCCCCTCCACCACACACTCACACCTTCCCCTCCACCACCACACACTCACACCTTCCCCTCCACCACACACTCACACCTTCCCCTCCACCACACACTCACACCTTCCCCTCCACCACACACTCACACCCTCCCCTCCACCACACACTCACACCTTCCCCTCCACCACCACACACTCACACCTTCCCCTCCACCACCACACACTCACACCTTCCCCTCCACCACCACACACCTTCCCCTCCACCACCACACACTCACACCTTCCCCTCCACCACCACACACTCACACCTTCCCCTCCACCACCACACACTCACACCTTCCCCTCCACCACCACACACTCACACCTTCCCCTCCACCACCACACACTCACACTTCCCCTCCACCACCACACACTCACACCTTCCCCTCCACCACCACACACTCACACCTTCCCCTCCACCACCACACACTCACACCTTCCCCTCCACCACCACACACTCACACCTTCCCCTCCACCACCACACACTCACACCTTCCCCTCCACCACCACACACTCACACCTTCCCCTCCAAGACCACACACTCACACCTTCCCCTCCACACACTCACACCTTCCCCACCACACACTCACACCTTCCCCTCCACCACCACACACTCACACCTTCCCCTCCACCACCACACACTCACACCTTCCCCTCCACCACCACACACTCACACCTTCCCCTCCACACACTCACACCTTCCCCTCCACCACCACACACTCACACCTTCCCCTCCACCACCACACACTCACACCTTCCCCTCCACCACCACACACTCACACTTTCCCCTCCACCACCACACACTCACACTTTCCCCTCCACCACCACACACTCACACCTTCCCCTCCACCACTACACACTCACACCTTCCCCTCCACCACTACACACTCACACCTTCCCCTCCACCACCACACACTCACACCTTCCCCTCCACCACCACACACTCACACCTTCCCCTCCACCACCACACACTCACACCTTCCCCTCCACCACCACACACTTACACCTTCCCCTCCACCACCACACACTCACACCTTCCCCCTCCACCACACACTCACACCTTCCCCTCCACCACCACACACTCACACCTTCCCCTCCACCACACACTCACACCTTCCCCTCCACCACACACTCACACCTTCCCCTCCACCACACACTCACACCTTCCCCACCACCACACACTCACACCTTCCCCTCCACCACACACTCACACCTTCCCCTCCACCACACACTCACACCTTCCCCACCACCACACACTCACACCTTCCCCACCACCACACACTCACACCCTCCACCACACACTCACACCCTCCACCACCACACACTCACACCTTCCCCTCCACCACCACACACTCACACCTTCCCCTCCACCACCACACACTCCCACTTTCCCCTCCACCACCACACACTCACACCTTCCCCTCCACCACCACACACTCACACTTTCCCCTCCACCACCACACACTCACACTTTCCCCTCCACCACCACACACTCACACCTTCCCCTCCACCACCACACACTCACACTTTCCCCTCCACCACCACACACTCACACCTTCCCCTCCACCACCACACACTCACACCTTCCCCTCCACCACCACACACTCACACCTTCCCCTCCACCACCACACACTCACACCTTCCCCTCCACCACCACACACTTACACCTTCCCCTCCACCACCACACACTCACACCTTCCCCCTCCACCACACACTCACACCTTCCCCTCCACCACCACACACTCACACCTTCCCCTCCACCACACACTCACACCTTCCCCTCCACCACACACTCACACCTTCCCCACCACCACACACTCACACCTTCCCCACCACACACTCACACCCTCCACCACACACTCACACCCTCCACCACCACACACTCACACCTTCCCCTCCACCACCACACACTCACACCTTCCCCTCCACCACCACACACTCACACCTTCCCCTCCACCACCACACACTCACACCTTCCCCTCCACACACTCACACCTTCCCCACCACACACTCACACCTTCCCCTCCACCACCACACACTCACACCTTCCCCTCCACCACCACACACTCACACCTTCCCCTCCACCACCACACACTCACACCTTCCCCTCCACCACCACACACTCACACCTTCCCCTCCACCACCACACACTCACACTTTCCCCTCCACCACCACACACTCACACTTTCCCCTCCACCACCACACACTCACACTTTCCCCTCCACCACCACACACTCACACTTTCCCCTCCACCACCACACACTCACACCTTCCCCTCCACCACCACACACTTACACCTTCCCCTCCACCACCACACACTCACACCTTCCCCCTCCACCACACACTCACACCTTCCCCTCCACCACCACACACTCACACCTTCCCCCTCCACCACACACTCACACCTTCCCCTCCACCACCACACACTCACACCTTCCCCTCCACCACACACTCACACCTTCCCCTCCACCACACACTCACACCTTCCCCTCCACCACACACTCACACCTTCCCCTCCACCACACACTCACACCTTCCCCACCACCACACACTCACACCTTCCCCACCACCACACACTCACACCCTCCACCACCACACACTCACACCTTCCCCTCCACCACCACACACTCACACCTTCCCCTCCACCACCACACACTCACACCTTCCCCTCCACCACCACACACTCACACTTTCCCCTCCACCACCACACACTCACACCTTCCCCTCCACCACCACACACTCACACCTTCCCCTCCACCACCACACACTCACACTTTCCCCTCCACCACCACACACTCACACCTTCCCCTCCACCACCACACACTCACACCTTCCCCTCCACCACCACACACTCACACCTTCCCCTCCACCACCACACACTCACACCTTCCCCTCCACCACCACACACTCACACCTTCCCCTCCACCACCACACACTCACACCTTCCCCTCCACCACCACACACTCACACCTTCCCCTCCACCACCACACACTCACACCTTCCCCTCCACCACCACACACTCACACCTTCCCCTCCACCACCACACACTCACACCTTCCCCTCCACCACCACACACTCACACCTTCCCCTCCACCACCACACACTCACACCTTCCCCTCCACCACCACACCTTCCCCTCCACCACCACACCTTCCCCTCCACCACCACACCTTCCCCTCCACCACCACACACTCACACCTTCCCCTCCACCACCACACACTCACACCTTCCCCTCCACCACCACACACTCACACCTTCCCCTCCACCACCACACACTCACACCTTCCCCTCCACCACACACTCACACCTTCCCCCCACCACACACTCACACCTTCCCCCCACCACACACTCACACCTTCCCCCCCACCACACACTCACACCTTCCCCCCCACCACACACTCACACCTTCCCCTCCACCACACACTCACACCTTCCCCTCCACCACACACTCACACCTTCCCCTCCACCACACACTCACACCTTCCCCTCCACCACACACTCACACCTTCCCCTCCACCACACACTCACACCTTCCCCTCCACCACACACTCACACCTTCCCCTCCACCACCACACACTCATACCTTCCCCTCCACCACCACACACTCACACCTTCCCCTCCACCACCACACACTCACACCTTCCCCTCCACCACCACCCACTCACACCTTCCCCTCCACCACCACCCACTCACACCTTCCCCTCCACCACCACACACTCACACCTTCCCCTCCACCACCACACACTCACACCTTCCCCTCCACCACCACCCACTCACACCTTCCCCTCCACCACACACTCACACCTTCCCCTCCACCACACACTCATCCCACTCCCAACCTCACACACCTTCCCCTCCACCACCACCCACTCACACCTTCCCCTCCACCACCACCCACTCACACCTTCCCCTCCACCACACACTCACACCTTCCCCTCCACCACACACTCATCCCACTCCCAACCTCACACACCTTCCCCTCCACCACACACTCACACCTTCCCCACCACCACACACTCACACCTTCCCCTCCACCACCACACACTCACACCTTCCCCTCCACCACCACACACTCACCCCACTCCCAACCTCACACACACTGGGCGTCAAGCCCCAGTCTCTCTATAAGAGCTGGGAGAATATTGAACTTCTCTCATTTCCCCCAGGGTCACCTTGAAGGTTTTCTACTGGCTGACTAACAAACGCACACACAGTCTTGGTGTGAGGGACGGAGGAAGGCTGAAGTCTTTGCTATCAAGGTCTCCCTTCACTGAAGAACAGACCACAATATGTTCTCCTTTGAAATTAATTTTCTTTGTGTGTGTGTGTGTGTGTGTATGTGTGTGTGTGTGTGTGTGTGTGTATGTGTGTGTGTGTGTGTGCCTGTGTGTGTGTGTGCCTGTGTGTGTGTGTGCATGTTATTACTCTTGTTCTGTCTGCCGTTGTGCTGGTAGGCCCGGGGTCTGTACATGGCTGTCTCTCTGTACAAGCTGTCCAGGTCCTGTCTCCAGCTGTCAGGGTTGAGGTGGCGGAGGAGCTGCTCCACTGTGTTGAAGGCTGCTATGGTCTGGTCCAACGCTGCTGCTGTCAGAGGAACATCAGTCACCGCTGGAGCCAACACTGACGGAGCATCATCCTGGAGGAGGGAGGGAGGCCAGAAGTTTTGAGCAGGGTACTTAAGGTCCTCTTTAGTCTTTTTGAGAGTTCTAGTGTGTCTGTGTGTGTGTATACGTGACATAAGTGTGTGTGTGTGTGTCTATGGACTGCTCA